>NW_003803602.1:2409036-2428198 GCF_000255335.2 Galendromus occidentalis
GGAGTCATTGATTGAGTATCGGTTTGACGGCTCGAAGCCATGGGAGGCTCGGATGATGCGTTCTCAGCGGAAGAATCGTCTTGGGACTGTACAGTCGATTTAAGTTTCGATGGAAAGAATCGCAACAGGCCACGGGCGGCTTGCTCCCCAGGGGTCAGTGAACTTGCTCAGCCGACTACTGAGCTATGGCCGCATAGCGAGCCCTGGCGGCTATCACGGGGATGTAGCTCAGATGGTAGAGCGCTCGCTTAGCATGCGAGAGGTACGGGGATCGATACCCCGCATCTCCATTTTGCGCATCCTGCAAAACTCAAAAAACGGATTGTCAAGGATCTGTTTATCATCCGTTCTGCAGTCTGCGCGATTTCATTTCATTTTGTTGCAGAAATGAGCGTTGAACCGGAAAAAAATATGTTCATTCGCTTTGTTGGTTTTCCATACGGAGATGGCGATTTTCACATCCGAAACAAAGACGATTACTGTGGACAACACGATTCACGATACTTCGACTACATATTCTATCTGAAGCGAATTTTCTACAGGATTCACCGCGGCAGATTTGGTGCGCTCAGTAAATAAGAAGGTTCGACAAATGTATATCAGGCGAAGGCTCTTATCAACTTACAAGGCGCTCGAGAGACTCACGAAAAGCCAGTTGAACCTCAGCGAAGCTCTGCAGGCATCAGGACCTTCGGATATAAAGAAAAACATCCAGGTAAGTTTCCCGTTTCCTTTCTTGTGCTTTCGCGATGCATCACCGCTCTGGAGAGAGGCGGGGATGGTTTTGAGTCAGAACAGCGACCCCGAACATTAGAGGGTCCTCTCGTTGCGTGACTCGAGTGTTTGAGAGCGACATGCGGAGTGAAGCCCTTCGCCGGCGCGGCGCATCATAGTGAGGTGCTGACCCTTGTCTATGGGCCGTTTCATTACGGATTTCGGATGGGCTCTCTCGATGGAGTTGGATCCCGGGTAGCCCCATCAGGTTCCCGTGGCAGCTGAATCAGTCGCTCATCGGCTCATTTGTTCGGATCTCATCGTCTTGTAGCGGATGCCTGACGTCGGATACAGCAGTCGTGGCCGAGCGGTTAAGGCGACAGACTAGAAATCTGTTGGGGTCTCCCCGCACAGGTTCGAATCCTGTCGACTGCGAAATATTTTTTTCCGTACAGAGCTGCGCTATTTCCTTGTCCCCGGGCTATCGATCTTCGATTTCTTTTGATAAGTGATAGAATAGCCCCTGTGAACCAAAGAACTGGATAAGGAGCAGCGAATTGATGGCAGAGCAAGAGCCGAGATATTCCGCACGCGACCGCATATTGAGAGCTGTCGATGATCAATTGATTATACTCCGCCGTGGAAAAAATCCGATCCAGGCTCTCAATTCCAATGACATTGTAGGTAGTTCCGTTTCCACCCGTTCCCGAGCCCGAACAGGTCCTTCGGCACACTCCCTCGATCGCCTTGTGCCTGCAAGCCGACACTTCTGGGTTTGATGTTCATACATTTACCGCAGTCAGGCACTCGGCTTCTTGCTTGCGACATGGGAAGCCTACGTTGAATCCCTGAATAGCCACGGCCGAACTTGTTCACTTGAGCCAGGAACGATCGGTGTTTAACGTGTCAGGATGGCCGAGTGGTCTAAGGCGCCAGACTCAAGGTCTAACCTTGCCCGAAGCGACGGGTATTGAGCGTTCTGGTCCTCGTATGAGGGCGTGGGTTCGAATCCCACTTCTGACACACCTTTTGGTGCTCTCGCGCAGTTCACCGATTAATCCATTCTATCGCGGCGATCGATGTACAAAACGAAGGATTCTTGTTCTTCTTCTATTTGACTAATTGCTTGAGAAACCAAGGCCGTCAGTTTTGGGAAATCACGGCAATCCCGAGCAAAAGGATACGAGTTCGGCAGGATTCGAACCTGCAATCTCCTGATCCGTAGTCAGGCGCGTTATCCGTTGCGCCACGAACCCATAAGCGTTATTTGGGAAACCAGGACAACTGATCCAGATGGTGAGCGTTGACCTTGGTGCAGACGCTCGCTGAAAAGGCTGCCGCCACGGCTCCGTCGGGGAGCGGTGCAGCCGGCTGTAGGGTTCTCCGGAAGGCCTTGACTCTCTGACTCACTCAGTATTTTCAAGTTTTCGCGCCGCTGCGCGTTGCGACGCATTGGTTCTGATGATAACTCAAGCGTCTGATCTATCCAAGCATTCTATGCACTGACTCGGTTCTCGGGAGCGAGTCATATTGCACATTCACGCTGGCCGCTAGCCGCCGTTGTAGCACAGCGTCGGTGGTTCAGTGGTAGAATACTCGCCTGCCACGCGGGTGGCCCGGGTTCGATTCCCGGCCGACGCAAAGTTTTGCCCTCCTATGCTCAGATGTCCTCCAAGCTGACTGTGAGCAGTCTCATAGCTCGCCGGGGTGTGTGGCACACCAACCAGGCATCTCCCTGACGTCGACTGCTCCGCTCCGCCGGGGTCGACGATATCATATCTAAGTCGTCCCCGGGAGTCAAAATGTTAGGGAGCCCGTCCCAGGATATCGATTTTTAGATCGATAAGGCGGGAGGGGTTATCAACATTCGTCGCGGATGAATTTTTATCCGTCGCTAAAAGGTTAAGAATGGAAATTGCTCGGGGAAAAAACTAATGTTCCTGCCAGGGCTCGAACCTGGGACCTTCCGCGTGTTAGGCGGATGTGATAACCACTACACCACAGGAACCGTACTCTCTGATGGAGCTGCAGTCGACAGGATGCATTGTCGGTCAAGGGAAAGAGCTCTCCTCCAGTCGATCTCTTCGAGTCCTCGAGATGGGGAATCAATCTGAGAGTCTCGATTGTTCCGTGGAGGCATTTAGGTCATGCATCGGATAATCTTGGAGCGGACAAATTATGCTCCGAGCGAGGGATACCACCTTATATGATGAAATTTATTTTCAGGATGAATTGCGTCTCATGTCTTCAGCGACAGGGGCCAGAGGCCAGGAAGGTCGCAAGACGCCTCTGACACAGCGAGATGTCGAACAGGATCGGGGGAAACCTTTGACGAAATACGAGCGTAATATCATGATATTCAACTGGCTTCATAATATAGATGATGACACTGAGATGCCGTTCGAAGTCGCGTCCCAGACCCAACAACCCGGGACCCAAACTTTGCAACCAGCCGCTTAGAATGCGCAGAGAGCGCCTATCGCGAACTTTAATGAGTTGTTCGGTCGCTTCGAGGCATGAGATGAGGTTGAAAGCCGTCGTGCCGGCCATCTCACCGGACGCGACGCCGACCTTAGCGTGAATCGAGCCTTTAAGATTAGGTCTGCTGCTCATACGGTTGTTGTGATACATAATGTGGATCATAGTGAAACCTCATGGGATCAGGAGCAATCCCCTGAGAGCGGCCGGATGGAACGTCGACGACGAGCTTGAGAACGATGTTGGTCCGATCCAAAGGTCGTCCAGGTGTTCCCCCGACGAGCGGCCCTGCACCATCTCACGTCTGACGATGAGAGTATATCATAATGGTCATCGTCGAGAAGTCGAGAAATCGTGTGACCCAAAAGGAGACTCAAGTCGCTTATCTACAATAGCTTACAGGGATCACACATGGAGGAGCTCCCCATAGGAGGGGGGATTGCCTCAAGCTTCGTCGGCCGTCTGGAAAAATCCCCAATCTCTAGGAAGCTCTTAGCCATCGTTCTTGGGAAGCAATCGATCTAGTGAAAACCTAATGAGCCTCTCGCAGGTGAATATGCCCGGCGATTGGAAGTGAGAATGATGCTGAATGCCACAAAGTGCGAACCAATGTATGTAGCACCATTCCGCGACGGACGAGATGAGAAAAGGAGTGGGTTTCGATTTTTGCCGTGAGCGAGATTTCCGATCCGGTGCGCTACCTTGAGCTAGACCCGATTGATCACCCATCAATTGTGCAACGCACCCCTTATTAATAATAGTTTATTCGCGACAAGATTCGTTAGGTGATTCAATGTCAATTCTTTGATTCCATCTCGTAGTGAGTAGCCTCTCCTCTTGGAATGTACGTATAGGTATTACGGGAGTCTTTGTATCATCGCTCTGTGCTCACGGCAAAGGGTCTATTCCTGACCTGGAGTTGCTCCTCGACGGTTTTTCGGAGTCATGGAGTTTTGTGGAAGCCGCCAGATGCCTCGTGGGCTCCGGCAGTGAAATATAGGTCAGAGACTCGACGAAAAGTCGAAAAACGAAGAATTGCGCCGTCTCTTAAAGCGTTCCCGAATTCCTAACCCAGGAGAGTTTCGAGAGGGATTGGCTGTTACACAATAGAATGTCTCCCGGCTCCGGGATTCGGTTGTTGTAAATTGTTCTTGACGTTGAGTTTGTATCCGAAGAATTACCTCATTTCGATTGTATAGCTTTAAGATACAAGTCTCTCCTAGTGAGGCCGGGTCTTCCCGGTCTAGGATTACCCAAGAAGAGCGGACTTGCGGGCGGGGAGGGAAGGGTGGCGCGTGACGCGTCGGGAGCCAGACTTGTCTGAGTTCTCGCGTCAAAGCCTCATCTGACCCTCCATGAGCGAGTCGAAGCGAAGCAAAAGTGATGAACACTATGGAACCAAAACTGATGAAGAATCGATCATCCGGATGTCTTTTCGCTTTGTAGTGACTCAGAAACGTGAAGCACCATGCCACGAAACCTTGCAGAAACACTGGATGAGATCCGCACCTTATCGTTTCTTATATCGGTGGCGGACGGGGTACAATTGAGCATTCATTGTGATGGACAAACACCAGTCCGATGACATCATGATAACATCCTGACCCAGATAGGAGTTGGGAGATATCGGGGAGCAAATGGAATATCTATACTGACGGTCGTCATGCGATCTCTGTGAACACATGTTGGAATAAAGGTGACTTCCCTCTTGATTTTCACATGAGGAATCTGATTTTTTTTTCTGGGTGCAGAAGTGCCGTCGAAGAAACTCCAGGGTTTCAAGCACAAACGTGAATGATCGTTCAGCCGTCACAGGAGCTCCTCCCACTCCGAGGGTAGAACCACTTTCAGCAGATTCTTCGGGATACCGGCCACCCGTCGGGCAAACCGTCCACGGGCATTCTTGCGCATGCGCTCTCAATGGCAGACACGCAGAGCGCCCTTACCTCGTTGTTACGATCAGCTGATTCAAGGGTTCTTAGATCAGAGCGAATTCGCGTCCTTCAATCCAGAGTCCCCACCAGCTGTGAAGATGCACCGAAATCATGCACCCTCTGGGTAAATATCCTCTTTGTATGTGGCCGAGAAGAGGGCGTATTGCGGGCGAGAAAGAGCCAGAAGAGTTCCCCACCAACAAAAAGCGCGTGGCAGTGAATCGAAATCAACATGTTGTTGTCGATGACGATTGCGTGCTGTTTACTATCGTTGCCGCCTAATTCGACGTAGTCACAATGAGCGGGGCGAGTAAGGAGAGCATGAGCTCACAAAACACGTGTTGTCTATCTTATCTCCAGAGATAAACTCCTCTGTCGATGAGACACCGGCTTGCGTACTAGCAAGAGTGGACGAATATCACCAGACTGCTGGCCGGCTCGCAATCTATGCTGTCTGTTATCAGCTGATGGAAATTCGTGTCACTCAGCGTGAGACTTCCGTCAAACCCATACGAGGGAGATTCCCCTGAATTAGAGAGAAGGAGGAACTGATACCGATGGAGGAACTGGTACCGATGAACTTCGCACTACGTCCAGTGGGATGCTTATTTCCTCCACATTCATTTACGGTTGGAATCTGATGCTTGCCCTTTGATCGGCTGATGAAATTCTCCGACTCGCCGGGGTCGTCTCCCGCATCGACGACATCATCCGAAACTTCCGCTGCTATAAGAGCCGCTCAACGATCCTCCCTCAGCTCTTGTTTTTCTTCACCATGCGGTCGAATCCATTGATTCTGTCGCCAATATCGACTGGAGTTCGCATACCGGAACCTCCATACTTCACCCTTCGGCGAGCTCCCCTCAGGTCGTGAGGGCGCTATGGATTCTCAGCTCGTATGAATGTATGCTCCTCAGAGATCACACGATCGTTCGGAAGGTTCCCCCCAGGATCCTCGAAGCGCGTCACTCTCCGGAAAAGACAGACATTCGGTGTCCTCGACCGATGGCGGAGATAATGAACTCAATGGGTTTGACCTCTCGCTTTCACTCCTTCGTACTTGTTTTCTCTTTGTTGACTAAACCAAAACACTTTCATGTTAGATAAGAATCTTTCGGTGTCTAGCGGGCCTTTTTTCCCTCGAATCGAGAGAGTTGCGCGACAGTAGTCTCCTCGGAAGTTGCCGTTGGCAGCGTCCCAAGCGAGCGCCTAGCCCCTTGAACCACGATACCCTCTCAAAAACAGCGGTGTACCGATCCAAAGGCTCCTTGGTTACAAGCTCAGGGACTGCGAAGCTGATAGGCGTAGAGATAACGATATCTCGAGCCCGTCTCAATATCCGACCGGTGACCGAGAGCTTAGGAATGCAAGAGATACAACCGATTGTACTGATGCAAAGCAGAGAGACTTTTCCGGTCTTAATGCTGGAGATTTATTCGGGGCTGCTTTCGCGGTACCTTTAGATCTGGAAGAGTCCAAAGGGTGCTAGCCCTCGTGGGAACGACCTGGAGATAAGTTCACGAAGCTCGTAGGAGCTCTGGATATCGATGGGCAATGAGCTCCATATGATTCAACTTCGATCTTGAACTTCCCCCTGCGAACCAGCAAGGGGCGAGCAAGGCTCCATCTGAGGTCCTCTCCGTTCATCTCTGGTCTCCTCAAATCTTCAGATGTCCCGAGTCCAGCGTAGTCGTCGGTTCTCCTCGAGGATTTGCATTAGTTGCCCTTTGCAGAATCTGGAGGCACAAGTCTTCTCGACCGCCTCCAAAAGCTCCGTCAAGTTCGATAGCTTGTACTCATCGTCGTACTTCAGAGCTGTTTCTTCCAAAGTCGAGATAGCATCACTGAAGACTTTCAAAAGAATTGTCCAAAAGAGGCACAGAGATATTGGGACCGGTCTGAACCACATCCCGATCGACACTTCGTCGTTCTGACTGTGAAAAAATGTCTTTAGATCGGACAGATGCAGGTGAGGGACGTGAGGGATGAATCTCGAGTCACGGAACGCTCAGCGCACTTCTCGCGAAGACCCCACTATTTTCGTCCTGCAAAGTCCTCCGAAATCTCCTGTCGATTCATCGAGACCTCTCCTTCGATTTTCCTAACTCAGGAATTGTAGGGACCTGTCATTCCCTCCTGCTGCCCTCGATGCACTGAGAATGGAGTTGGGTATCTTATCGCAAGAGTGATCGGAAACATTCTATGCTGCAATGGAACCTCGAATCCGCCCTGCATGATGCGAAGGTTTTCTCTCCCCTCCGCAGACGACAATCGCACTGACGTTTTATCAGCCTATCTTTGATATATGTGGCCATCTATGCAAGTAGTGCGGACCAGATGCTGGAGAATGTCTGGAATGTCGTGTTCCTTTTTGGGGTTTCGAGAAGTGTCTTGAGGCCATGCTTGGATCCCTGACCCGTTCTATGATTCTCATCGGGCGATTCTGATTGCGATTCGACCGCTCATAGCTTGTTTCGCGCTCGTAATTTCTAACCCGATATCCTCATTGTAGGCGGTGCTAAAGAACCCGATGCCAGCTCGAAAACGACGGCACTAAGTCTGCAATCGACTGCCTGCGTCACGCATATCTTATCTCGCCGATAAAGTAAAGAGATGGAGGGCTCGGATGAGGCGATAAGGGCGTCGCGAACTGTTAAGATCATCGACTGTGTTCGAAAGCAAGACATTCTCGCCGAAAACGAGTCGAGAGAACATCTCCGGCTACTGTCTCTCGATCCAAGCTCGAAACAAGGAGACGCAAACGAGTTGACAATCATGGAGTTGGTCAAGAGTTTCGCCGCTGGCTCTATCAGCGCAAGTTTCTCATCGGTTCTCCTCCAGCCCCTCGACCTCGTGAAAACTCGCTTGCAGCTCCATCGGAACGTCGAGCGGAACCTAGTCACGCACATGACCCACATCGCCAGGACGGAGACAGTCAGAGGTCTCTGGCGAGGAACTGCCGCGAGCGTCGTGCGGAGCGTCCCAGGAGTCGGCATGTACTTCGCGACGATCCACAGCCTCAAACTTGCGACGGGAATAACTCATCCGAGTCCTACTGAGGCCCTCGTACTAGGCGTAGTCTCCCGCTCGTTCGCGGGAACGATGCTCCTGCCCGCAACCGTAATCAAGACCCGCTTCGAGAGCGGCATCTACCCGTATAGATCGATGGCGCACGCCGCTCGTTCGATTTACGCCGCTGAGGGATTCCGGGGTCTCTACTCGGGATTGCTGCCCACCCTGGCCAGGGACGCGCCTTATTCGGGCTTGTACTTGTTCTTCTACACCCAACTGAAGGATGTCGCATACGTCCATGTAATTTCGCCGGACAGTGACTTCCGAGATGCTGCCAACTTTTTCTGTGGAGTTCTTGCCGGTTTAACAGCATCGCTTGTGACCCAGCCGGCAGACGTGTTGAAAACGAAAATGCAATCGAACCCGTCGAAGTTCCCCACGGTGCGACATGTGGTCGTGTATATTGCGGCACACGAAGGCGTCCAGGGATACCTCAGCGGACTCGCACCTCGACTTCTGCGGCGAACGCTCATGTCTGCCTTCGCGTGGACCTTCTACGAAAAGTTAAGCCAGCGGTTCTTGAAGTGATCTGGCTGCGAGACCGCTGTTACCAGTCAACGGAGGGAAATTAGCGGAGGAATAGGAGACGATTCCTCGATGAATGACGGAGCGCGAACAAAGATCTCATAAATTATTCGGACACCCATGGTCGTTTGCATGGAGCGAGGCCCGTAAGCGCTGCAATCGTTTGCGATGGCTAGAACTTTGGATTAGATTGGGGACGTCTTTCTAAAAACGTAAGGGACATAGTCGAGAAAGCCCTTATACGACTCGAGTACCTCTTTCCCGGGAGTCTCCCAATTAATGTGACCACAGATTGGAGACTTTCGCATAGACCTAGTAGTGAGAAAACCTGGATCAGCCCCTAGGGACCGTGTTTGTACGCAACTGGTGTATATAAGGGCGTTGGAGCCCATCTCCATGACTTCAAAGTCTGTCGGACCCCGGTCTGTCGCTTGGGCCGCCTGTACATTTCTGTAAACATCTAGTCGGCTCAGCGCAACGTCAACGGAGTAGAGAAAAAAAGGGCGCTTTTGCGGTGTTACTTGATGATATTATCGATCGAGTTACTTGCCAATGTTGTTTCTATTGGCGAATACGAAATAAAATATTTATTCTTGTATGTACATTGCGAGAAGAAGTCTCATGTTTTGGCATTGGACCAAGTACATATCATATCCGGCATTGATCTCCATAATTTCGTGGAAGCATTTCCACAGAATGTCGCTCTTGTGAACTCGCTTGCAATAGACTCCGGGTGAATCGTTTCTCTTCCACTCATCAAACGATTCCCCCCTCATTGAATCTGATGCTGGTTACTCAGTTGCAAAGAGTATCCATACAATGAGATTTCGGAACTTCGAACGCCATCATAAGATTCCGAAATCACCACAACGAGCGAGAAAATAAGTCTACATGGCTGGAGCACCGATGACTTACCATTGGGAAATCGTCGTACAGCGAAAATCCTGTGAATGATCGGAGTTCGCTGGACTCAAGAGGCTTGTCGTATAGAGGCTTCACTGTTCATGCTTCTATTCGGAAATCCTACCCCCCAAGAGACATTATGAGTCCCCTCAGATACGTGTCCGTGACACAATTTGAATCTGAATTTTTCTCCCACTGGATCCAGCGGACTTCACTGTCTTCAACAACTTCAAGGCCACATGACATGTTCCAACAGATCGAGTTTGTGGCTGAGGCGTCCGAGGCTCCCGAGGGACTCACCCCACACCCCTCGTATTTTTGGGCAGCACTCACGTATTCAAGATCAATCGCATTCTCCCTTCGAAGCAAGAGCTTGCCTCATTTGTAGCTTTATTTTCATGAGGGACACGAAACTGCTGGCGCAACGACTCAATTCTCTGTGTTAATCAATGCCGCCAATCTGCCGACTCTTTCTTTGATTTTGGCGTCGAATGTTGCGTGAATGTCCTTGCATCCTTCGATGGCAGCTTCAATGGTTTTGCTGACATGATCTGAGTGGATCTTGGAGCTCATATCGACGAGGACGATTCTTTCCGTTTTCGGTAGGATGGCCACTGTCAGTCCGGTGCCTTTCTGGCTCTCCTCCAGGTTGTTCAAGTCCAAGAGAGCAGCGTCATTAAAAACTCCCGCACTACATGCACAAACGTAATCCCTGAGACCGATTCCCGCGTCCACGAGGGCCATCGTTGCTGCGTTGATCGCTACGGACAGGATACTTCCATCCGCTTGTAGAACTTCGACGAAAATATCGATTTGGCATCTCGGATACAGTTTGGTCAAAATGGCGGTTTCGAAGGTCTGTTGCAGGTGGAGCGTCATTTCGACGCTTTTCGTGTCGCCGCGGGGTCGACGTTTCCGCTCTGCCGTGGAGAAGGTTGCAGCCGAAAATTGACAGTTCACAACAGCACGATCGTGGAGTGCCTGGAGTATATATTCGTTAAGCTCTAAATCAGATTGTACATCAGGGTTACATTACGGGGTCGGGTCTCCGAAATCGCAACTAACCTTGACACGGCCACCTCGGACTTCATGAGGACCATAAACCGCTGCCAGGACGACGGTGTTGCCCTCTTTGACGTATGCTGAACCATCGGCTTGCGCGAAAACTCCGAGGGAACAATCGAGTTTCCTCATTTCTTGAGCGCGACGCCCGTCCACACGGAACCCTTCCTCAGAAAGATATTGATGGCCTGACATCTGTGACAGAATTCGCCGGGGTTTCAGGAAGGTCTAATCTTCTATTTCAATTCAGGTTTCCGGTACATGGAACTATGCTCCAAAATTCGAACTAAGAAAGGCGTTTTGGGCTTAAAATCAGACTTCTGACCTCGGCTAGAAGAAGGCTTTGAGCCGATACGGTTCACCGGCACTCGGCAGACCCTCACTTCGACCGTGGTGCCTAGCCTGAAGGACAAGCCTGAAATCAAGCACGAGATTAGCGATAGACAGGTATAAATTCCAGACTAAGAAAAATTCATTTGCCGCGCATTCGAATTATGCACGAGTGCAGACCTCAGCAAGCAGCTCTTGCAGAGGAATCGAAGAACAGGGGAAACACAGTGACGCCCGCAGGCTCTCAATGCCAGAGGAAGCAGGAACCTCGAATGTGGAGCGGGTATCCTATGTGAAGCACAGCTAGCACGGCAAAGGAATGCAAATAATTATATCGACGTAAAATGATCCAGGAGCAGCGTTTGCAGACGAAAGTACACCGGGCGCTGATGATGATGATCTCTGATTGGAATGATAAATCCTGTGGGCTCTCCCGCGTTCTCGCGATTGTGTGCGAGGGAAGGAATTCAACTTGATACGTCGACACCCATGGAGGACTGCGGCGATCTCGAGGTTATTCGACGGAGCTCCGTAATCGATTCCAGGAGTGCTCGTACCTCGAACTCACCACGCAGGGAAGCAGAAGCGCAAAGTGAAGCACGTCCCCGGAATCTGAAGGTAGTTCCCAGCGCGCCCGAAATTAGGAAAATTGTCGCCATATCCGAGCGCCCCGATCATACTCCGCATCAACATTGACTTGTAGAGAGTAAAGGAGCATCATCTCCGGACGATTCTCTCAGAGTCACAGGGAGCGAGTTCGGGTGATTCTCTAGGCTCTAGGTTTCATGGAGTCCTGGTGTATGCCTTTTTCTGTCCGTAGAAATAGTCAGGAGCGTGGTCGGCTTGTCTGCTTGAAGAAGCTCCCTGCACTATCGTTGAGTGAACTCAGGCATGCTACTCTCGCCGACACTGGAAGATTCTGACAGGAGATGCTGAACAAGAAGAGTTCGAATATATGAGACTGATGGAACGAAAGACAACATACGAAGAGGAGACATCGTCCCTCCGGAAGGCGCTCACCAGGAGCTTCAAGTATCATCTCCGGAAACACAATTTATTGCGGAGCAGGGTTCATCGGTGCGGTGAGTAATATCTTCGAAGTACTATTGTATAATGTCCCCGCCAATGCAGAGAAAGGCAATAAAATTACAATCAGCGTATCGGGTCCGCCGGGATGGACACGAACCACCATGTGTGGGTTCAGGAGCCCGGTCACCGGTGAGCTCCTAGGGGAGCCGTGAGCTGTCAATCGTGGACAGCTGCCAATCGTGACGGCGAGTACTCAGACGAGGTGTTTCTTCAACCTCTAAGTCCTTTCTTCAGATAATTTTTGAAGTAATTAAACTCTTCGAGAGTCGGCTCGATGACATCTAGCATGGGATCCAAGAAGAATCTAATGATTCTCTGCCGGTTCCACGGACTGTCCTTGACTTCGGCAAAATCTTCGGCGATTTGTCGGACAGCTTCTTTATGTCCAAGGATCCGCGGTGCTGTAATGCAAGAATACTCAATGATTAGGGTCGGTTCCCGCCCGAAACACCCGAAGAACAATGACGCGATCGATCATCGGAGCTGGAAATTATTTACAGTTATCATTTTGCAGGAAGAAGTGAACTCCTATGGTGTTGTCTTCCAGGGCTTTTTCGTCGATCGTCACGGCGTAGATGGACTCGCGGGTTCTCCGCAAGGTATCGACGCGGGGTCCGATATCTTGCTTTTTAGCCACAACAATGTCGCTTGTTCGTATTCCATGTTGATGTATGCAGAAGGTTACGCTATGAGCGAAGAGCTCCGTGTCCGCAAGTCTCAGTACAACGCAGTCTATCGGACCGGGTCCTGCTAACCATGGCGCCCTACGGAAATTCCAGAAGAGGTGGTTTTCAGTTAAAAATGGCTTTCTCGATGTGCCGAGAGCGAGGCAGCTCTCCCTAGGAAACGAAAGACCTACCGGGGTAAGATGTCTGGTGTTTGAGTTGACGATTCAGCTGTGTCGACTTCACCGCGCTCGTCGCCCGTCGACCTGTGATATACGTGCAAAGTTAGTCGAGCGAACTATCTTTGGGCTGACGGTGGGGAAATGTTCCCAGGGAAAGGGAGTTCCTCCTATGTTGATGAGAAGCCCGGATTCGCGGTCTCGCTTACTTGGGTGGAGGAACGGTCGTTTCCGCGAGCATCTTGGGATCGTCGCACGCACCTTCGGTGGCCGACTGTTGCCGTACGCTCCTGACCCCGGAGCCTGCCGTGAGACTCAGAGTTCTGGGATCTCTCGATTTGGTGAAAGGATGCATAGTCGACTGTTGGCCAAGAGCAGAATGTCCCCGCAACCCTCACTGCCTCGAAATAGTTGCCGAGCAGGTCTCAGGATGTGTGACACCGGTCCAAATGCCGCCTACGATATTCTGGGTCATTCTTGCTTGATCGAGAGTGATTTAGAGAGAGCCGGTAGCTCCGGATCAAACGCTCAGAATCAGCTGTTAAGAGGTATCGAGCCAGTCTCAAGGCTCATCATCAGCTCTTGTCGCGCCAAGATGAGTCGCTGGCCTGAGGAACTCTCGAAAAAATTCGAGAGGAATGGTAGGAAACCGATCAGGAGTGAAGATATCCCTTGATCCGAAAATCCATTCGAACACGGCGGGAAAACATATTATCCCCCCACAGAGCTGACGTCTGCCGCCGAACGATGATGATGACAATGATCTGTACGAACCGGATCGGGCGATTCTTTTCGCGGCTTCGAAAACTCCCGGCCATCGAGTCACGATTCGACAAACAGGGTGTCGTTTTCTGTCGCCTATGTCGCTTCCCGCCGGGGATTCGCCGGAGACGCGAGCTCGGAAATGAACGATGCTGGCGAGAAAACTTATCAAAGGAATGAAAGATTGAAAGAAATGAAGAGCTGGTGAGAATCAGGCTCCAGGTGTGAGGAGTTAAGGGAAATCTCCCGGTCTCCCCGGTCCTGTGTCACATCTCCTACACTCTAGCTTTATAGTTGTTTCCGCATCGACTCGTACCCCGATTCCGCGCCGGGAGGACGCCTCACTTACGGTAGAGAGAGCCTCGGAGCCCGTACGAAAAACGCGGAATAATCCTTATGAAATCCTCCGCCTTCTGGTACATTCTGCAAACAATGCGAAAACAAGCCGTGTGGTCGTCCATTTCGAGTCCGAGGCTCCTTGCGACCGTAGGACTGCGAAGAGGCTTTCGATTGCGACCCCCTCCCTCACGTCCTTTTTCGATCCTCAGGGTTGATGGATTTCTCGAAGCCGCTGCGAAAATTGAGTCTATCCGGGGGCTTGCATAAGCCCGTCTTATCGAGAGCTCTCCCAGTGATCATTCCGTCGATGGGTTCGAGAGCGGCGTCGACGCGACGCCGGCGTTCAGCAGTGAGGGGTTACAAACGTCGAGGAGAAACCCTGGCCAAACGGGGATCGATAAAAAAAAACATGGGTTTCGGGAGGGCTTCTGGGAGTGAAGGAGCGTCACGCATTCGAACGACTAGGGCGTGGAAGTTTCAAGAAACGTGGTGACAGTATCAGAATATAAAGGCCCGGGGGGTACCTGAACATATACATATACTAATCGCTCCACTCGAATTCGGATCTGGGATGAATTCCTAGGGTCACATATGCATCGGGAGAATCTTCAACTTCCCACATTCGGTTGTGACAGTGACAGAGAAAGTAATTATCCTGATTACCTAGCAAACAGATCAGAACAGGTGTCTTTCGGGATGTCGCAGACGCGATCTGTGCGGGCGTCGAATTCGTCGCGTCAACAGTTCTAGTCGTCTTTCGCGATTCCGAATGCCGATCTGTCATAGTCGTACATATCCGTATAAATGGTCCTTTTCGTGGTGGACGAGCAAGGAGGGGACCACTTAGTCTTGGGCTCTTCATATAATTTATAAATATTTATCGCAAAAGTTATAGGTTGTTCCCGGCAAATTGGGAGACACTAGAACTTTCGAATCCTCGAGGGTAAACCGCGGTCAATTCTCTATCGGGTAGTGTTCTAATCAGCTTCCACATGCGTCATGCGATGGATCATATTTTTCATTTCTTGCCTTAGAGCGAAAATTCCCTTCTTAGACCAAGTGGTAATTCGCCTGCCGGTGCGAAAGATTGTTTTTCCGAAGCTCTAGGCTGCACCTTCCGATCAAGGCTCAGAGTAGCAGAAGACTTCACGCTTGTCGCGCGCCTTAGCCTCGAGGAGAAGGTTTGAATCTGACCAACGAGGGAGAGGGCTCCCTTACCCTTCGGAGGATGCTCTCACTCTCGATATAAGGGATGCTTGGTTTTTCCCTACGCATTGTCGAGCCTTCGCCAGCGGCCTGGCCGCGAGTCTATGTTTTCTAAAGCCTAGGAAGTGTCCCTACCGAAGTATTGTGAGTCTGGTCTCTACAAGAAACAATCGAGCCGTCATGAGGCTCTCAAGGCTGAAGGTGACGCTTTGTCCGATCGTCGTGTGTGTGTTAGCGGCTGCAGCTGGACGGGCCGAAGGTGAGTCCGGGGAGCTGAACGAATCGTCTTGCCAATACCCGATCTGACAGAAAACCCTTTTCGAGGTGCACGACCTGGATGCTCAGATCTCCTTGAGGTTTCTCGACTATGGCCAGAGGGAACAGGCTGCGTGACATGGTCGATCTGTATGATCGAGCACGTGTGCGCATACTGCGTGCTCCGGAGCACTGGCCTTGCGTCTGACCCCGACACCCTAGAACATGTGTTCTGTCCTGGAGATCCTAGACCGTTCCGGCATGGATGGGGACTCGTCCTAGGAGACTGCTTCGAGAATGAGACGGATATCTCGATTCTTTTCTCGGTTCGAGACCGAGGGGAGTCCTTCGTCCGGTTCAAGCGGGAGGTGTCGAGGCGAATGTGCTAGACATGCACCGCTCGCGGTCCGGCCGAGGACAACTACCTGTCAGGCGAGAGTCGGGCATGATCGCCAATTTATGAGGAATAGTTATGAAAGGGAAATCGCTATCTGAATTCACTTTCCTGAATGCGCGATATTTCCGGATTGATCAAGGGATTCGATTCTCTGTGCTCACTGCGTGTATACACTTGATGGAGTTCCGGTCCGACTCGACCCCCCTGTGAGCAATAGCGTTTCATCTTCGCTAGTATCACCGTAGTGGGAGAACTCATTCCCATGTGCTATTAGTCCCGTCAAAATGAGCCAGCACAGTTTCTCGTCGGTCTATCGGAGCCCTGATCCGCAGAGCTAGCGCTCTACCGAATCTCCGATGATTATGGACGGGATACGGGATCTTTTCGGAGTCGATCTGATCGGATAACCTCCCGATCCGTCAGCATGATCAGCGACTCTCGGTCTGACCAATCAAAATCAAATGACGCCTTTGAGCAGAGCAGCACGGAATCCAAAGAGCTCACGGGTCGGTCGTCGCAGTGGTTGTGATAAAGAAATGCGGGTAAAAAACTGAGCGGGTATCTCCTCGGCACCACTTCAGAATCCGCTGGGAAGGCTTGGATTAGCCTTCAGATGATGCTTCTAGAAATCGACGAGCGGTTTTGCTGTACCCTACTCTTTTCGCCATTCTCCACGTCGGAGAAGGATCCCCAAAAACTCCTCGGAGCGATGTCGACGCCGATCGAGTTTCCATCGGTTAAAATTTCCGGGAACTGAATGCTCCTACGCTCGATTCACTTTGTTACCTTACGACTGGTCCGCGCCTCTGATAACGGAGTTCAAAGTGGCAACGCCGGAAGGACGCCACGGCGATTCCCGATCTGCGGTGAGATTTCCGCTCGCCCTCAGGGTCGGAGATCCCCTCCACCGGTGATCGCCGCCCACGATCGAGACCGAGCATTCAACTGGCGCCGGTAGTCGGTTCTGTCTCTGGGCACTCGAAGGTCATTCTCCCCCGGCAGGTTTCTCATTCACTGCCACAGCCCGCTTGTCTCGAGGAAATGGAACATGCCATAGTGGGCGATGGAGTATAATTAATTGACGGGAACTCATCTGGAATCATCCCCGGGGTCAGAGGAGTACGGAAAGTCAGCTCAGGGATATGTAATGCCGAGTCCTACGCAATTGATATAATAAAACGACAAATATTATACCGTGGTATAATTTCAGGAAAATGCTCCATAACGCAGTTCCAATGCGCCGATGGAGATCATTGTATCGACAAGGAATGGGTCTGTGATGGGGAAGACGATTGCCCCGATAACTCCGACGAACAGTCATGTTCTCAGAAGAAACAATGTCCAGAAAACCAATTACGATGTAAAAACGGACGATGTCTGTCTCAAAATTGGCTATGCGACGGTCAGGACGACTGTGGGGACAACACGGACGAGTCCGACGAATATTGTGGTGAGTTGTATGGCATTACGTTTTCATCGGAGGATACCCATCACCTGATTTTAGAGTCGAATACCACGGGATTTTATATCCATCTCAGATCGGATTGAATTTTTTTCTCGAAATCACTGCATTTACGTTCTATATCGGTGACTTTTCTTCTGATGCTCGAGAGATTGGGCGACCCCAACTCTCGAAAGAACGGAAGGATCTTGTCTGAAAATAGAATCAATATTTACAAGGACACGTGTTGTCTCTCAGCTAGTCGACAATCGTGTTCACTTTGATTTACATCGCTACATTGAGCACGGGGATCCTCCTATAGCTTGTTGGAATGTTGTGTCTTCATTGGGGATTGCGGTCCCTCGTCGATCGATGAAGCAAAGGTTGGGGAGGGGGACGCATGGGTCGAAACTGGCCTTTTGTTCGAGCTCAAGCGAGCTTCGACCCCCAAGAGCGCTGTGAATCATCCCCGTCCACCACTGCTCGGGCTCAAGGGGGTTGGGTTTGATAGCGTTTCGATGGTCTACAGATGTGCGTCCCTGATTTAACCGGATTGTTTCGTGAGCCTCATCCCCCCTGCAATCATAACGAGGCGATCATCGCAATCACCAGATTCGTTCGGTGAAACCCTTTGGCATCGGTATGATTAAGAACGGAGGAGGCCGGAGCATGTGGAGCGACGGGATGCCCAAAGGTTTTGAATGAACTCCCTAAGATTTTGTCGTACCGCCACTACGTGAGGTGACCTACCAAGAGAGTTCGTCACACGAAACAATAGATCCCGGAGCCCCGTGGGATTACCACATGCATGACGGAGACCCTTCCAGTGTTGAGCGGGCGATTGTTCGGAGCCCGCATCCGAGCCTTGGCCGCGACCCTAGCCGGGAATTCGGGTGATGCGACTAATCATCGACAATCAGCGCGATCAACTCCAACCGTAGCTGGAAACGAATCGAAAAAGCGAAGACGACCGCGTATCGCAGCACGCTCGACGCAGCTCCCGATACTAGACCCGGAGCCCCGGGGAGTGATGGTGGTCGGGAGAGGAACGATGATGATAGAATCTGATAAGCTCGTCCCCCGCATCTCGCGATCCTGGAGCCCTTCCGAGACGGGAGATCGCGGGGGACGCGGAGCAAACACGGGACACCAATGAAATTCTCTGCGCGTGCAAGTAGTCAGCGAATGACAACCGCGCGACTTCTGCGCTTACCGATCGTCGGAAAAAGCTGAGCATCTGATCGTACCGAGCAGCGGGGCGAATCTCCGACTACCCGCTCACGAGCTTTTCCATTGCGTTCCAGCCAATCGTAAATGTACAAAGGACGAATTCCGATGCACAGAACCAGATGGTCGGTGCCTGAAGAAGAGATTCCGTTGCGACGGTCGTCAAGATTGCAAAGACGGCGCTGACGAGCTCGGATGCGGTGGGTCTCACTATGATCTCGTGACGAATAAAATGAATTGCGTCGTTTCTGACATCTCGATCCCCTCCGATCGAATCTATCATCGGTCTCTGAGTTCTCACGCTCGAAATCTCTTCCAGTCCGACCTACGTGCTCTTCCGTTCAATTCGAATGCCACCATGGAGGCTGCATCAGCATAAAATGGGTTTGCGACGGTGACGAAGACTGTCACGACGCGTCGGACGAGGTGGACTGTGAAAGACCGAAGAATTGCTCTTCGAAGCACTTCCAATGCGCCAATGGGAAGTGTGCGATGTTAGAGTAAGCGCGATACTTTCATTTCGAGTTTCAGCAGCGATTTTCCCGCCGCCGCGTGATCTTGCCGTTAAGCAGCCCGTGCGAAAA
>NW_003803603.1:0-6645 GCF_000255335.2 Galendromus occidentalis
GTACCCATCTCTGACTCAGAGCGCATCTCTGAGTAGCTCAGACTGGTTGAAATTGAAAAGTTATATTGCCCATCACGTCTTAGGCGATCAAATGGAGGATGCTACCCTCTTGATTGTGGGAGATCGGTACCGTATGTAATCCGATAGGAGTACCGGAATCGAAATGGAAGCCTGAGAGCAAGCAGAGCAACAGTCGACCCCAGGATGCCAGGACAGATTGACGCGAATCGGATGCGAAAATACCGCCCGATATTCCAACCGAGAATGATTCATTTGCTCGCTCGGACATCCTTATTTTTCGACCGACGCCATGATCTCTACGGAGTCCTGGAGCACCCGATCAGCTGTCCAGCTCTCTCACTCTTACTCTCTCACCACTCACCCGAAAAACGCTCAACAGACCCCCATCTTCGGAGTCATTCATAACATGAGCCTGCTTTCGTCGAGTCAGTGGTCGAAATTCAAGAGGGCGCACGTTGTTCCGTTCATCTGGATAATCGTGAGTCAAATCTCTTACGATCAGAAGCGGAGAATCCGGTCACCCGAAATCTCGACTTCATGGTATCCCCTATCGGGATCCGAATCGGAGTGGAACAGTATTTTGTTGATGAACTTGCCAAATCGTGCCATTCCGAGGCGATATGTGTAAGAGCTCGGCGGGATACGTTGTGAATATTCCGCGATGGCAGACTCGGAAGATCACGGAGTCTTCGCGATAGCACAGCTTCATAGAGGGAATGCTGCGTTGCGAATATACGAGAACGATGCATTCGTCGCCAACCCTCACAGATTTCGAGCGACTCCGGAGGAACTGCCCGTGTCCGTGCCGCGACGTGGATCGATGATCTCACAGTCTTCCGGCGCCACGTCGGGTACCGATTTCAGCGGAGCAGCTCTCAGCCTCTAACGCACAGGCTTCTCTTCGTGGCCTGACAGATCGAGAAATATCTATGTATGATCGAGCTTCGCCTGGGTTGAGATTCAATTTTGATCACCGGTGACTCTTGCAGGTTGGGACAGGAAAGGACAGCAGCGAGAATGGAAGCCTCACCGAATCTCGGAGCTCACAGCGCCCCAGGATCCCATCGAAACATCGATGGGATAGAAATCGACTTGAGGAACATCAAACACGAATGTAGGCCGCTCATATTTATCCGTATTCTAGTTATATTCGTGAATTCGATTTTTCGACTGCTTCTTAAAATACTTTCCTTCATGCGGTGGCAGATATGAGTTTGAACGACTATATAGGCAGCGTCAACCTTATCATGCCAGGTATGTTCTCGTGAGTTACGGCAGGAGCTTTGGGTCCTTCTCGAGAGACAAGTGCATTGCAGGGTCGTTCCCGATTCCTGAGCTCTGGGCTCTTTATTTCATACATTGTTTTCCGATTTCCAGATTCGGCTGATATCGTGATGCCTTCTACCGCCCTAGTTCGGTCCACTAGCGTCCGAGAGCCTCAGGCATCCCCCTCTGGAAGACGCGGACGCAGAACGAGAACACCGTATCAGGTAATGTGAACAGTTTCCATTCATCACCCCCAACAAATCGGGCCCAACGCCCTGGCCATTTCGTCGTCGATATCGGAATGGTGAGGGGTAATTTTCCGTCACAGTGCGGGGAATGGTGTACCTGCCACATCTGACACAATGCGGGTCGATCCTTCGGCACTTCCCTCTGGGGCTTCTCGTCGGTCGCTCTCCTGTTCCGGCGAAGGCAAACAGATTGCTACCTCGGCTCTTTCCAAGCTATCCCTTCCATTTTTCTCGGTGGCGAACGGCTTCTGCTCCTCGATCTTGTCATTGGCCTAGACCAGGGGTGTCAAAGACGTGTCCCGCGGGACACGAGTAGCCCGCGAGATTTTTTCCCGTGGCTCGCGATCGATCCCTAGGAAATTTTCGGGATATTATCTGTGCCATATATCTCTTCACAATGCAATTTCGAGTCAAATAATTGAAGTTTTCGCGGAATACTTTTGTAACTCCTTGAAGTACTGCGATGGGACGGAAATTGTGTATTCCCGTCGAAAATCTCAATCTCTCCGATCACTAGAAAAAACGGAATTCACGGAAACACTGGGGCTCAGATGTGGCCCGCAGGTTACTTCAGCGCTCTTTCGTGTCCCGCCAGACATTTGACTTCGCCACCCCTTAGATCGAGAGTTCGATTTCATTCAGCACCTTCGTTTACCATCGAATCGAAGGGCTTCTAGTCACCTCTTCTTCGAGAATCGGGTTCAGTTTGTTTTGTTGCTCCATAGTCCGGTTTATGACCGAAGTCTAAGTCTCTCATGAGTCTGCCCATCGGTGGGGAGGAAGTGGTTCGAGATCTGACTGCGAGCTCGCACCAGTTTTCTGGGTCTTCCTTCATTCCTCTTAAGGCTCCCTGACTCGCGACCAGCAACTTCTCCAGATCCCCAGGACCCGGACCGCTCATATTGAAGACTTGATTTGCGATCTGGTTTTCCAGTGCCTCCACAGCTCTGGCGTTGACTCCAGTTGATTCCGGAGACGTCTCGAGGTATCATAACCCTCGCATACAGAGCGATGAGTTTCCCCCAAGGAGTCTGAATAGCAACCTATCACCAGCGTCGACCAACGATCCAACCATGTCTCTAGTCTCGCGAGACGCACAGAGGCAGTGTCCTCTTTGTTCGTTCGTGGTTACTGACCATAGATGACTTGAGACTCAAGTGATGAGCCTGGCTTGAGACTGACTACTGAATAACTTCGTTCATTCCTTGCATACACCGTCATTCCTTGCATACACCGCTCGATCGTCCACCTAAGATATCCTCTTTGGAACTCTATTGAAGAATTGGATGTCCGCAATGACTTAAGGGCCGGAGAAGTTGTCAACATCACCCACTTCCGTGAGGACTTAATCCCCCGCTGCATAATTCGGTATTTTCTGAGAATACCTCTTATCGAAGATCTTTCCTGGGGTTTCCTCGCCGCGTCTTCTTCTTCGGGAGATTCCCTCAGTTCCGTCAAACGTAACCGATTCCGAATACCTAATCTTTCATCAGCCGGGAGACATGTTACTTCAGCCGTGAAGGCGAAACTCGGCGAACATCCTATCGTGTTAAAATGAGACCGATTATGATGTCTCGCGGCCTCTGGCGGCAGCGCAATACTCGACTCTCTGGCTTCCGAGGACTCCCACTTGATCCGATGCAGCTCGGGTGTTCTCGAGTACTTCCTGTTTCAAGAAACTGGTCACCGACTGCGCTATTTCTCGGCCAGAACGAGCAGTGGCAAACCTCGAGTTCCGATCGACGGCGAACGAGAAAGCACGATTCTTGGTCCCCGTACAGCTCTTTTCCGACTATCCCGGTAGGTCCAAAAGCACCGTGTGCATTGGAGGATCATCATTCTTGTTCTGAGACACAAGGTGTCAACTTTCGGTGTGAATTTTGCCTTACTTTTCTGGCAGACCACGCAAGACTTGACGTAATTTTTCACGACCTCTCTCATTCGGCCATAAGGAACCTCTCGAAATCCTCTGACGTGTACGTAATGTGCCGTCATGACTCCCGAATCAGGACTGTCATGATCCATATTGTCAGACTCCTCCTGAGAACTTCCCGTTTCATTCCTCGACGGTATGACTCGTAGGTGGGGTAGAATTCCATCGGAGTAAGAGCTTGCGAGGCTGGAATTGCTTTGTAGAGTTCTTCGCAAGTGGATATCAAGGTGGCTCCAGCTCTTCCGATGCGATGGAAGCGTCGTCGTTCGGACCGATCCCGTTGTTTGATCCATCGTTCACGATACTCTATGAGTTCAAAATATTTTCACAAGCGGCGATGATAAATAATTATCAATTATATTATACAAGCGTTCTGAGCCACTATGAAAACTGAGAGAGGAAATCCCGAGGGAGGAAGGATACCTAATGGGGAGGAAGGTACTGAAAAATGTATCCTTCGCTGCGTCTTTCCTCCGGTTCCGACGGTTTCATTCTCGTCCGGGTTCTGTGAACGCGAACTGCACCGATTGGCTCACGAATTACAACCGCGGCATGATCGGGAAGCGATTGCGAGGGGAGGTCAGGGTCGTTCAATATCTGTAAAGCGGCGATGTTTTCGTAAGTTTCTCCCCAAACAAACGAAACAATTTTCGTTCGCCGAACGAATTTCGAGGTCCCTGTTGGGACATGCTTCTCTCAGGGGAGCATCATCATGCACTCGTGTTTTGACGAGAGAGCCTCGTAGAAGCCGGAACGTTGTTCGCACTGAATCACCCGTATCTATCAGAAATCCCTGGATAACATCAGTTATGAGGAACGAAACAGGAACGACGGTGGGGGACGTTGTGGGGCCATCCATCTCTGGGCTCCATTGACCTTTGTGATCTTCGAATGAATTTCCCACGACCTTTGGTTTGGCTCATTGCCGAACCGGAATGAAACTTTCGTCACCGTGATGAGTAGAGACCGGGACTTCATGCAAAATGCATATTATGCATATAAATGCATATTTAGGGACTTTTCCTCCGAAAATGCATAAAATGAGCAATGGAGCATGATTTTGCATATTTCATTAATTTTCTACCTCCTATCTGCGATAATGCAATTACAGCAGCGCCGTGACCGCATTTATCGGTTCCAACAATTGGTGACGGGAGACTTTGAATTATTGGCAGCGGTCAGCTGCGCGATGCTCTAGAGAGAGCTTCGCGAAGAGAGGTGTCGGCTGTCACCGGTCAGCTGTTTGCGGTAACTGGTCAGCTGTTTGCGGTAACTGGTCAGCTGTTTGCTGTAACCGGTCTGTTTTCGTCTGACTGCGAAGTTCGATTCTGAGTCGGTTTGCGAGAGCGAGCAATCATACTCTCGATAGGTGAAGGAAAAGAAACCGTTCACGTGGAATCATATAGCAACTGGGACGAGGATATCCGACCGCCTGTATCGATCACTGAATTCTCCAGCCTCTCTCGCTCGAGTGTGTGCTCAGGTTGTGCTGCCGCACGCCACTCGCCACGAAATGCCAAAAGTCGCAGCCAGCCGAAAATCGAAGCTCGAGTCCTATGTCAAGGAGTTCGGAAACGACATACTCTCCACAGATGGAATGGTACTGCTTTGCAAAATCTGTGAGAAAGAGGTATGCGTTGACAAGAAGTTCCAGGTAGTGCAACACGTCAAAGGTGTCCTCCATAAATCATTAGCTGAGAAGAAGAAAAGATCTTCTTCATCAAGCTTGGTGCAATTGACAACACTGAATCGCGCATCAGGAAGCTGTCCCAATTCAATATGGATCTTTGTGATGCCTTTGTCTCGGCCGGGATTCCGCTGTGGAAACTTGAGAATGAAAAGCTCCAGAACTTCCTCCGGAATCACGCTAGGCAAGAGGTCCCATCTTCTTCGACTCTTCGAAAGGGCTACCTGCGAAGTATATACGAGGATAAGCTGGAATACATCAGAAGTCGCGTCGCAGGAAAATATATTTGGATCTCGATTGACGAGAGCACTGATGCCTGGGTCGATTCATCGCTCACACCATAGTCGGAACACTGGATACCTCGGAGAGTGAAAGATTCCTCTTGCATGCGGAATGTTTAGATAAGACGAACAGTTCGACCATTGCCCAAGCCTTCATGAATTCACTGAGCTTACTGTGGCCTACCGGCGTTGAGCACCAGAGAGTTCTGCTCTTCGTTACAGACGGAGCAGCCTATATGAAGAAAGCGGGCTCGGCTTTGAAGGTGATTTTTCCAAAGATGCTGCACATCACCTGTGCGGCTCATGCCGCTCATCGCATCGCTGAGGAAATAAGATCAAATTTCCCCGACGTGGACAGGTTGATCTCCAATGGTAAAAAGATCTTCCTAAAGTCTGCTTCCAGGGTTACGATCTATCACGAGCAAGCCCCTGGGATTCCATTGCCACCGCAGCCAGTCCTAACGAGGTGGGGCACTTGGTTGAATGCCGCTAATTTTTACGCTGAACACTTCGAGCGATTCGCGGAAGTGGTTCACGCTCTCGACGCGAATGAAGCGGCGAGCATCAGAGATGCACAAAACTTACTGAAAAAAGCTTCAGTAAGGGAGAATCTGGCCTACATCAGAGCTCATTTCGGGTTCCTCCCTCGAGCCATCGAGACACTCGAAGCCCAGTCAGCTCCACTTGTCGATAGTCTCGGCATCTTCGACGCGATGATCGAAGACCTCAAGAAGGCCCTGGTGACGTTGGGCGATGCATCCGAGACAAAAGCGAAGCGTCTGTGGCTCGGAACGGTGGTTTGAACACCTTAAGAAAAATCGCGAGTGTTCTCCAGGGAGACCACAGTGCAGATGGAGTCCCTGGTTTGGACTCATCTGAGCTGGCTTGCTTCAAGTTTGCTCCGATCACCTCTGTAGACGTCGAGAGAAGCTTCTCTACTTTGAAGCACATATTGAGCGATCGACGACAGAATTTCACGTTTGAAAACCTGAGAATGCATGTGATAGTCTACTGCAACCAATGAACTAACTTGTGTACATGAATAATTTAAAATCGGGACGACGTATGTGAATAAACAGTGAACGAATCCTTCGGAAGTTCCCGAGTAGGCGCTCCTGATCACACTTTTTTGAGTGCATGTATCGCTCATTTTAGGAGCATATTTCGGTTGTTTTCAGTGCATATTTGCATGCATATTTTCGCTTTTTT
>NW_003803604.1:0-1211 GCF_000255335.2 Galendromus occidentalis
TCCACTTCGATGTCGAGTCTATGTCGCGCAGATCCAGTCTCAAACCTCTCAAATTCCGCCCGTCGAATGTTCTAGAACATCCAGTGTTTCCGGGAAAAATATTCAGCTCGAGCGTCTTGGCCGGTCTTTCAAATGTGCCGCATTGTTACTCGAGAGGCCAACGTCGCAGTGAATTAATTAATTGTGGACCAATATATCATTAGGAGTCGATCGGAATTTGGCCGGCAGTGTGGCGAATCCCCATAGATAGCTGAATCCGAGGGGTGTAATATCAATAAATGAAGGCCCGCGGAGAAGCTTTTCTGTTGCGATGGGAACGAAACGTCGAGCCCCTGCACGTCCCGTCGTCGGTTGCGATGCAGCGGTAGCGGCGGCGACCAGAGAAAACTTGCCGAAGATCCTCGCAAGCGAGAATATCGTGCGAATCAGAGGCAACAGAAAAAGCGACTCCCGGGTATCCAGTGCCCAAGATCTCCTGAGTTTTCTCTGAGTAGGGTATCCCGGGCGGTGATCGCAACAAGGCCACTATTCGACTGACCGAATCTTCGCAACAATTTAAGAACGCGAAACACGTTGAGGTGAGGTTCTACTATGTCAGAGAGAGATACCTTAACGGAGAAGTCAACGTCGAATACTGCCCCAGTGAGGTAAACGCCGCAGATTTCCTGGCTAAGAACTTGGATTTCAAAAAGCTTGATACATTGCTCGAAATTGCAGGATTCAATGGCGGCAAGACTCCTGGTGGCCCTCCTCGTGATTAGCCTTGTAGACTCCGGTCTCGGCTATTTTAACTACTCGGTGTACTGCAAGCCCGATTGTAGGAAAGAGAACCGGTCATGCACCATCACAGAGACGAATCCCGACAATTTCCCTTGCGATTGTCTGGAATTCGAAGCCAGCGGTCTACGACTGGCTGCGCGTGACACGGTGTGTCTCAGACCTGGGAAGCCACCCAAGGGCGGGGAGAGTATCTGGGATGCATACAACAAGCACAAGCATCCAACGACAACAACTCCGCCTCCCGTACCACCGACTCCAACGAATCCCTGCAAATGGATTAAGCCGCTGATCGGCTATTGCATTGGATCGTCATTCATCATCCTGGCGCTCGGCTCATACGCTCTTAAGCGCTTCGTCTCTAAGCGAATCAGACGCAATTATGAGACCGCGTCAGAATCTCCCACATCTGAACGCCACGATCGGCCTTATAG
>NW_003803605.1:0-1007 GCF_000255335.2 Galendromus occidentalis
TTCATTGTCATTAGGTTGAATAGACTGTGAAGCGAGAACAGTGTGATCCTATTGCAGCTCCATCCGATACAGAAGCTCTAGTTTCGGCATTTTCAATTGGCAGAACCAGAGCATGTTTCGGGATAGCCAAATGGATTTGAATCAACACACACTTGCGCTCTTGAGGTCGAATGCACAGTCTTACGTTCTCCAAACGTGTACACCTATATCTCTTCAAATCAATTCGAATCCGCTCCACTATCTCTCGAACGCGCGTTGTTGTGGAAATGCTTGCTTCGCTGGTCCTTGTGAGTTTCTGGTCTAGTGTTTCCTCCGCTGGAATCTCAGAGCTCCTCGACATAGCGGGCTTTGGTGTCGTTGAACTAGGTGCTTGAAGAGGTGAGAACTCAGTAGTGCTGGACGGTCTGATAGTGGTGGGAGCCACAAATTTCTTGGTGGTTGACGGGGG
Source organism: Galendromus occidentalis (assembly GCF_000255335.2). NCBI lineage: Eukaryota > Metazoa > Arthropoda > Arachnida > Mesostigmata > Phytoseiidae > Galendromus > Galendromus occidentalis. The sequence goes on from NW_003803605.1 coordinate 449, forward strand.
CATTGTCGGTGCCCTGGTAGTACTGGTGGTGGTAGGAGTCGGGGGCTTCCTGGAAGTAGTTCGAGGTCGAGCAGTTGTAGAACTAGGTCGCGCTTTCGATCGGCGAATATGAAGAGCTAGTTCGATGGACTGCAACAGACATTGTTTCTGCTGAGATCCACGGAGGTCTCAAAGAAATGCCAATCGACTTTTCTTGACTTGCTGTAATTTGAGCTGATCATCGATTTACTCACTCAGTATTCCAGCCATGCTCGCTGAGAGAACTAACCCCAAAACGGGTGTCGCGAACACAACTCGTCGATAGCGTTCAAGTACCATCTCGGTTCCACGATGACGAGCACCTGAAGCTCGTGTTTGTTCGATGAGTGTTCTCGAGAAACATCATGCTTTCTTTGCCATAACAAGAAAGAGTTTTCTCGCACTGTTTCCGAACAATATTTTCAAAACATTCGGCATCATCGATGTTGAGCACATTGATCTACGGCAAACTCGGACTGTGTCAAAAGTATGACTACTCTCACAAGGGAATCAAATTTCAATCCCTTCGTCATGCCGTTAG
>NW_003803606.1:0-2275 GCF_000255335.2 Galendromus occidentalis
CGCGAAGTTCCGGATCGGTTAACGCGTTGATGGCCGATGTATCTGTGTCCCTCTGGATTGACGAAGGGGATCGTGCGATCGAGGTATGACATGTGAGCTCTGAGTTCGCAATCGTTTTTGGTGCCTTGCTCACCAGTGTCATAGCCTGATCTCGTGGAAACGTCTGGATCACTTTCCGAATTGTCTCGTCTTCACTGAGTCTGGAGTCGAGTTTTCTGCACAGCTTGAGGACGGACTCGAGATGTCCGGTAAATGATGTGCCTCTCTCGTAGATTAATCTCTTCAGTTTCTCACGTGCTTCTTCGCTGATTTTTGTTGTATCCACGAAGCGGTCACGGAATTTCGTTTCGAACGTTTCCCACTGGTCGACCTGATCATCTTCATTGTCGAACCAATCGAGGGCTTCTCCAACAAGCCAGAAGGGAGCGTTCGCGAGCATTTGGGTTTTGGTGTGCCCGTTGAAGCTTGCCACGCGTTTGAACTCGCGCAGCCAATCGATAGGGTCTGACCTACCATTGAATTTCGGAGGTTCCTTCTGTGTTTGCACGACTAGCGATTGCATGCGTTGAGAGATTATTGTTGGAGTAGGATCCACCGACGCGCGACGGCGCGAGTTCGGGCGGTGAGCATGATACCTCTTGGTCGACGTTGATTGCTGCCGCCGTCTTCTCTTGGCTTCCTTGCTTGGGTCGCTCGGAGAACGTTACTTCGTTGGTCTCTTCACCAGGATTCGTTGCTTGATCTTGATTCTGATGATTATCGGGATTCACATTCACGAGTTGGACGAGCGTTTCATCAACTTGTTGGCCGGTGGTTCTCTTCGCAGCGCTAGTTGCGCGTGTGCACGGAGGCGAATGTCGTACCGGCGGCGCCATGACTTGCTCGTTTCGCTTATTCACTACACTGCGTTGGGATGTTGATGTAGAGCATGGTTGGGGAACGATCCACAAATCTCCACCAAGATTAGAGAACGCCGCAGATCAATTACACGTGGGCCACAAGAAGTTTCCGTCCCTTTATTCCACACTCGATGCCTTACCGGCAGTACGAGCGTCTCGAACAGAACTGGCTGCGAGAGCCCGACGTTACAAGTTTCTCTGTTCTTCCTCTCTCCGTTCATCTCTCGAAGCGCGCTATTCAAGCGTATCGATTGATTCTCTGGGTCGCTTCCTTGTTCATTAGTACAATAGTTATTCCCACATTGCATTCTCACAATATTATGTATTACTAGCGCTCCCGGTCGCCGCTTCGCGGCGACTCGGTATCGCTAGACTCACTACACATGCGCTGGCTCCGAGTGCGCTGGCTCCGAGTGCGCTAACGCCGAGTGCGCTGGCTCCGAGTGCGCTGGCTCCGGGTGCGCTGGCTCCGGGTGCGCTCGCTTTGATCGCGCGTGCTCTGGGTGCGCCTCCCTGCTCCCCACTTCCCCGTTTCCCCACTTCCCCGTTTCCCCACTTCCCCGTTCCCCCACTTCGCCGCTTCCCTACTTCCCGTCTCCCCGCTTTCCCGTTTCCCCGCTTTCCCGTTTCCCCGCTTTCCCGTTTCCCCGCTTTCCCGCTTTCCCGTTTCCCCGCTTTCCCGTTTCCCCGCTTTCCCGGTTCCCCGCTATCCCAGTTCCCCACTTTCCCGTTTCCCCGCCTCCCCGTGCCCCTGCTTTTATTAGATATGTCCTCCGGAAAATCGATACCCTTCACGGCTACAGCGATTTTCAGCGAGATTCATTAGTAAAAAGCACAGAGGCCATTGATGACGGCAACCCCCGATAGTCTTCTTGGGAGCTCCCGAGAATCCGCCTTCTCATGGCGATCGGTCCAGCCGATAAGAAATCCTGAGAATTCCCGTCTTTCCCTTGATAAAATCTTTGATTCTCGGCAAGAGGACCACTCAAATAATTTTTTTATGGTAGAAGGACTCATCGCATCGGGGAACTGACCCCCCTATAATCACCGCTGGATCCCCCAGAACACGCTCCTAAATTTTTACGACGATCGGTTCAGCTGTTTTCGAGTCTATAGGGGACATACAGACAGATTTATAGATTATGTGAAGGAATCACGAAAATTCTGGAGAACTCTGGAAACTCCCGCCGAACGATTTCCGGTGAGGGACCCGGTACTCAATTTCCAAGGGAAAAAGAGCTCATCCTCATCATACGGGCACGACGACCCCCTCATCGCTTTTCTACAACTCCCGAGAACCCACCCCTGAATTTTCACGGCGATCGGTTCAGGCGTTCGTGAATTTTGCGAATTTCGGATTTTTCAATTTTTCTCCG
>NW_003803607.1:0-1009 GCF_000255335.2 Galendromus occidentalis
CCTCTTGGCGAGTTCGTGCTTGAGATTGTCGTAGAGCATCGCCCCCAACTCAGATCGTGACCTTCGCAGATCTTGTAACAAGTGGCGGAAAACTTTATCCGCATGGGTCAATGTTGCTTCTTTCCTGCAGAGAAGGAGGATGGCCCGTTTGAACGGAGCGAGACTGGCCGCAATCCCCTCTAGAGCTGAAACGTCGGACGCACTGATCGGGGTGCCATGGCGCGACAGGACGTTGTTCAGAGCGGGGAGTATGAGGAGAACTCGCTCAATCATGAGTGAAGTCAGATATCGATGGAGCTGTCAGGGCGTCAGATGTTGATGGACTTGGAGGTACGGTAGTCTTGGAGACCCCGTGCTTTGTTTTCAAGTGTTTGATCAATGAGCTTGTAGTCCGATCTTTCTTTAAGATCTGAAATCGGACAGGAGGCTGGAATTCGTGCTAAGAATCGAGTTACGAACCATGTGGAAGCTTTTAGGAAGCCTTCGGATCGGACTTGACCTAGCGAAGGCGTTCGACTGCCTTGACCATTCGATTCTCCTTCGTTTCCTTAGAAGCACTGGAGTCTCTGATCAATCCCTTGCCTGGTTCGAATCTTATCTGTCAAATCGTTTCCTTACTGTCAATGCTGATGGTATATCCTCCTTTCCCATCACCCATGGAGTTCCCCAAGGCTCGGTTCTGGGCCCGTACCTTTTTCTCCTCTATATTAACATCCTCCTCGAACATGGCAACTCTCTCTGCGCTCAATTACGCGTTATTTCTTTCGCGGACGACACTACGATTCTGTTCAGCTTCTCTCCTCTCAGCACAGAAAGGGACATTGCGGTCCTCAATTCCCACCTCGTATCCCTTTCCTCAATGCTACGCACTCTCAAGTTAACCATTAACTCCGATAAAACCAAATGTATCATTTTCCAACCCCATTTCCGCGCCCTTGCGTGCTGCCCCCCCATACTACTGGATAATGTTCAACTCGAGTTTACTCATGAAGTCAAATGCCTTGGTGTG
>NW_003803608.1:0-1017 GCF_000255335.2 Galendromus occidentalis
ATCGGGCCAAGCTAGTTTTCAGTCTCATCGAGTCTTTCCACTTGCTTGTTTCAACCTCGCGAATTCTTCCTTTAATCGCTCTGTCGAGAATTCCGTGGAGCGGTTTTCCTTCTTGCGTGAAAGTTAACGTGATGTCGTCACACTTGAATTCACGCTCCAGCTCCTGCAGTCTCCGATATGCCTTTGTCCTAACTCCGCACTGATCCATCATATCCACTATGGCCTTCGGCCATCTGTGGTCGTGCATGGATTTCACTCGGTTAAAATATCGCAACTTACTTTGGGCTTCTCGCGCCTTGAAAGATGACCAGCCCAGTTCTCCTGTGACGAATTCCGTTGCCACTTTACTGCCGGGGACCCCAAGAGCGTACCTTCCCGCCTCGTTCTGTGCTGTTGATATTTTGTTCTCCAGCGTCTTGATGCATATTCTCATTGTCCGGAAACGCGTCACGTAACAATGAGGGCATGAATAAGTCAAATCAGCAAGACAATTAAAAAGTACATCTCTCCTGATGCGGTAGGCTTCCCCGGTAGCGTAGGTGAGCGCTGGTACGGCTACCGCCTTCCATAGGGTCTTGGAGATTTCGAACCTATTGAATCCCCATAGTGCTCTCGCTCGCAATTGGTTCAGAACTTTCTGAGATTTCTCTGCCCAGATGTCCTCCTGGGCATCTAGGTAGTGGCCAGAATCTGATACAGTAATTCCCAGGTATTTGTATTGCGTGTCTCTTGGTATATCTCGACCTTGGACCTGTAGACGTTTCTCTGTGCCTATACCGCACTTTGAGAAGGTCACAACCGCACTTTTCGCTGGATTAAAAGTCAGTTTCATCTCGTCCCCAAACTGGGACGTGATTTCTAACAATTTTTCCAGCTCCGAGTAATTCCTTCCGATCAGGATGAGATCATCGGCAAACAAAAGTCCGGATATGTTGAAGAACTTCTTTTCTCTGACATTCCAGAAATCTCCTCTTTTGTTACTCTGAAAGCACATCCACTGTTCTGTAGACGGGCCTC
>NW_003803609.1:0-7105 GCF_000255335.2 Galendromus occidentalis
CGAGAGTCAAATCGAGCCCCTGCTTTTATAAGAACAGANAGGGGATCTCTCGAAGATTCGAGTCAATTCCTTGTCGATATATCAAACTGTCCCCCCGAAGTGGACCTCATGTTGAGGTGCATGATCTTAGACTTGGGACAAGGCTCGAAGCCCCAGCATCTTGCCCTATGTAGATGGTCTATCTGTAGGTGTGCCATCTCAAGGTGCATGAATGTGTTTCACTGCTCGTTCAAACGCATCCGACTCGAAAATATTACTCGGCTCACCAATTTAAGGATTCAAGTTTATTCCAGATTTCGGGATTTCCGTGCGAGGGGGAATGATGAAATATATTGAGTTTTCAGTCTAGTATGCGCCCAGAAATCCCTGTGGCTTGAATTAGTGAATTCACCAGAGCGGAACGTCCCTGGGTATTTTCTCAACCCTTCCGCACGCTTCATTGTCAGTGTTCTTCTGTAACCCTCAGTATCTGAACAATTAGCTAACCCTGAGCAGTTGTTACAATGTAACCCTTTTCACTGGAACACTATATAAGGATGGAATAAAGAATCCCCATCAGGGGGAACGTTCGCCAGTTACCCAGTGTGTTCGCTAGCCGAAGTTTCGATAAGTGGACATTAAATTCTTCAGCGACTCCTTGAGTGTTATCGTGTCCGCTTCCCCGCGCCCTTGGCACCCTTGTATCCGATGAAGATAAGGAGCGCGAATGGGGGTTGATGAATTCTAGGAGCGTGAGTCCTTGGATGGAGTCCTCACCTCCTGGAGATTCGATGTTGGGATTTGAACCGTCGAGCGTTGAGTTCCTTGATACCTATCATACCGATAATTGTGGCACCGCCTTGAGAGGTTTCCAATTATGACACGGATGAATCACTAGAAAATTATAAACACAAACAAATAAAAAATACAGACACCAAGTCAGCACGCATTCGGAATTTGAATTTGGATAGCGGGGCGTGACCCAGACCCATCCTTCCGCGAACCGGGATCAGGCATCTGAACCCTGGGTCCTGAGAAATATCGAAGAGCGCTGAGCGTGATCAGGCGCTATCGATATCAAGGTTGCTACCGAGTGACGTCACTGCCACTGACAGCCAGCTGGTGGAGACTGTCGCGCCCTCAGTGGCCAGATGACTTAATCCGAGAGTGGTTCGCTAATGAGCCGCGCCGCCGCTAACGGCGCGAATCCCTGAATGTGCGGCTGAATCTGAGTCGTATTTATTAATCTCTGAGTGAGATTATCAAACTTAGGAAATAAGGAATGACATAAGGAATAAAGAATATGGAATATATACATGGGGAGGAAAGGGGGAACCCCTTAGACTGACTGAATGATTAGATTACCCTTAATGGACACTTGGTCTCTCCGTGGTAGTGTGTGAGAAGAGGTGTATTATGATTGGAATTGTGTTGCTGAGGTAATGACGCAACGGACCTGGTCCCGTTCGTGACACCAGCCAACCAAGAATCGTAAACTAGTGGACGTTTTAACGAGCCGAGCGGAAGCAAAAGAAAGGTCCTCCTCGAAGCGGAGGATCACTATCCACGAGGTCAAGAATCCTGAGAAGCATCTCCTCGGCTCGATCAAGGAACCGAATGTAACGCCAAGCGGAGCCAATCCCCGCCGAGCCTCCTCGGCCTCGGTTGGAAGGATACCTGAACCGCGGTCGGATACACTGGAAGATGAGGGAGCTCTCGACGGTTTCTCCGCATCGAGTCCGCAACAGAAGACTAAGCCGGCCGACACGACCATGATCGATTTGACCGAATATGCCAGATGACGAAGAGAACCAGCAAACAGTTGCAGACGATTCGACGTCGGAGCTGAAATCCTTGAAGTCAGGCCAAGCTGCCAGTACGTTTCGATTCAAGGTTCTGTCGAAAAGCGCGATATCAACCTGGAACAAACGGCTCAACAGCGGGGAACTATCCTCCTGCCTCGTGGCGGATCAAACGACAGACATGCAGGTCGTTGCCGTCAACGAAAATTGTGACACTTTCTTTGAAACGCTTCAGCCGAATCGTATCTACGAGCTCGAACGTTTCAGTTACCGTCTCGCAAATAGTGAATACAATGAAACTTCGAGCCTATTGGAAATCACCCTGAACGAGTCGACGAAGATACGACTCTCAAACGATTCCATCCTCGACATCAGAGGAAGAGATCTGCAGTATGTGTCCCCAGGCAAACCATGAGCTCATACGCTTTCGCCAACGTCCGAGGGATCATCATCCGAGCGTACCCGCCACAAGAGCTCAAGAGCTCACCCGACGAAGAAACCCGACGATCGAGCAGCAATCATGGTTACCCTTTGGAATGACGCCGTGAGTTCTCCGGTCGTCGAAAATCTTCTGATTTGCATCAAGCCCGGTGGAATCAACTCCTTTTGTGGTTCTCTCAGTACAAACTGCGACTCGATTTCAAACTTTGAATCTGGTCAGCGGCCGCTGCCAAGTTTTGTCCCAATGGTGGCAAATGAACGAAGAGGAACGAGCTTCATTGAAAACTCGCGATCTCCAATTGGAGCCGGAGATAAGACTGTACTTCGATGGAGCCGAGCGTGAGTTCGCTCCCCGAGTTGGAGACGTCAACGTACACCCAGTGATATCCTGGAACACTGCGAGACTTGCCCACATTGTACAAGAATCGATAATGTACAAAGCCTGCGCTCAAAATGTTGAGTTGACTTGAGAATGAGCGTAGACACTTCTGTGCCGATCTAGACCGATTACAAATAAAGGCGAAGTCTTTACTTCTTTGCAGTCAGTATCTAATTTGGCGCCTCGTTCTTCTGACACAATTTCTCCCGTCCGCCAGCTTCTAGATCCAGCTCGGCTACGCTGCTTCGTACCCTTTCTTCAGGTTAAGGGCCCGGAGCCTCTGTAGTTGGAGCTCTTATCTAGATAGCAAGAAAGTCGGGAAATACGGACTCTCGAGCGGTGACTGAAGTCGAGGTGTTACGTGGAAAACTTGATACATTCATCCAAGTCTACGTGGACTAGGAAGAGGATGGACAAGTTACTAGTCACCAAGTTCGACGGTCGTCGAGATCTCGATTTTTGTATGGAAGGTTCAGACTCAGTCGTTCCTGGAAGCCTGAATTGCTGGTTCGGGACAGTCGATGGAAGTTTACCGCGGATAGTCCTGAATCAGTCGAATCCTCAGTGGATCAGAACGGACACTCAGGCGGGATCGGTGATCTTGAACGCGTTGGAGACTTCGGTGGTCAGGACTGTGATCGCTCTCGAAACTTCTTTCCATATATGGACTCGGTTGACCACGATTAGGGCCTGCAGTCGGGAATTAGAACCGGGAAAATTCCCAGGAAAAAACCGGGTCCCGGGACCGGCGCTCCCGGGAAAAACTTCGGGAAAAAATCTTGGGTCCGGGGACATTTTCCCGGGAATACCCCCGGTGAAAAACCGGGTCCCGGGACCGGCGCTTCCGGGAGAAATCCCGGGAAAGAATCTTGGGTCCGGGGAGATTTTCCCGGGAAAAGCTGGTGTCGGGTTTAGGGAGCTGGTCGGAAGCCCGATCCCGAACGATGGACTGAGAAAAGCGAATGCCGGGACCGCATTTCCCGCGGAAAATCATGGAGAGATCTCAGCTCCATCGGCGCCGTAGTGATATAGAGTGGTGATCCCGTACAAATATCCAGTATATATGAACATCGACTTCGGATTCGCGAGTCATCATACGCTCGGATAAAACTACCGTTCAATTCGAGAATTTATCCTCCATAGTCCTCCCCCCCCTCCTCCCGGGAGAAGATACAGGGGCTTCTCCTTCAGTGAAGGTCTCCGCAAGCTTCGCTCAAATGTCAACAAGCTGTTCAAATGGTATCGTAAATTTCCCTCCGATGTCTCGAAGACCGCCTACCATAAGGGCCTGAGCAGATTCAGACGGTGCTTGTTCAAAGTCCGTAAGGCTTTCTTCCTGTCAAGGTTCGCCAAGTTCGGCAAAAACTCCGTTGATATGTGGAGGCTTATCAACGGTACATGCGGCCGCAAACAGGATTGTATACAGCTCCCAGCTCGCCTTCGTGTCGAAGATGTCGTCATCGAGCGGCCTCAGGAAACTGCCGAGGCGTTGAATTCTCACTTCGCCACGGTTGGCGCGAAGACAGTCGCTTCACTCAGGCTGTTCGATAATTTTCCGTCCGTCTTGGACGAGCTCTGGAGCCCGCCCCCGACGGGAGCTTTTGATATTGGCCCGGTCGATGAGTTCGAGGTCCTGTCCGCCATTGAGTCCTCCAAAGGGGTTGGCGGTCTGGATTCGCTGGCATTCCGGATGCCATCCTCTCGATGGTAGCCTCTGAGATCGCCGTCCCTCTGGCCGCAATCTTCAACCGCTCCATCAAATCGGGCCGTTTCCCAAGGGCCCTGAAGGATTCTTTCGTTGTTCCACTTTTCAAACGCAAGGGTGCGCGCGATATCGTCGCTAACTACAGACCAATCTCCCTCGTCGACTTCCTCTCCAAGGTGTTCGAACGGATTGTGAAAAACAGACTCGAGGCGTTCATAGATCAATCTGGTTTCTTCGTCCCGAGGCAATTCGGCTTTCGGAAAGCTCGGAGCACTGAGCTCGCCCTGGCAGGACTCACTGGTAGAGTCCTCGAGGTTGTTGATGAGGGCGACCTCTCGCTCGGAATGTTCCTTGACATAGCGGCGGCTTTCAACTGCATGAACATCTCGGTTTTCATTCTCATGCTCTGTAATCTCGGTTGCTCTGAATCCACTTGCAGGTGGGTCCACTCCTATCTATCAGATCGTAGACAATGTGTTCAAGTAAGCGATATCAAATCAGCGTGGTTGTCGCTCGACATTGGTGGCCCGCAAGGCTCGATCATTGGTCCATTCATGTTTATTATATACATAAACTACGCCCTTCTCGCCGTCTCCAAATCTGAGGGCGTCAGCCTATTCACATACGCAGATCACACGCAGATCTGCTACCGCATCCGGGCTACCTCTCTCAGGGATTATCTTCGCGATGCAATGACTCGCACAGATAAAATCATTGAGCTCTTCAGAGGTTTCGGGCTCATGGTAAATGCGAGCAAAACCCAAGGTGGCCTCTTTCGGTCTGGCCACCGATCGGTCGATATCCCGCGCCTGTCTCTGGACGGCTCGCCGTTCTTGCTGTCACAGTCGGCGAAATGCCTGGGCATCATTCTAGATGCCAAACTCTCTTGGCGCGAACACGTTTGCGATCTCAAACTCCGTTGCTGTGCCGTCTCTGCCGCCCTACGCCGCCTCAGATCGGCGGGCGTCCCTATCAGCGGTCTCCAAAATGTCTACAAGGCCTGTTTCCTCCCGGTTCTTTGCTATGGCATCTCGGTCTGGGGCGGAGCTTGCAAGGGAACGATTAAGTCCGTTCAGGTCCTGCAGAATACCGCGTTGCGAGCCATGTTTGGTAGACGTCGCTCCGAGTCGGTTTCAGATCTGTACCCGAAGTACGATCTCCCCAACGTCCGGCAACTTGCATTGCTTGCAGTTGCTTCAATGGCCCATAGGGTCAATTTCGGGAGAGCTCCCGATGACATCTCCCCGCCACTTGACGCCGTGATCCCGTTGCGACCCACTCGCAGACCAACGATATTTGAGGCCCCAAGGACCAAGACTGTTCTTGGTGGTCAGTCGATTTTCTCCAGGCTCCCTGCCGCCTGGCAGTCACTGCCGAGAGACCACCGAGACATTCGATCAGCAAAAAGATTTACAATTAGTTGTGTGTTATCGAGCCGCATTCTCAGCGGCCAGGTTGTTTCATAGGAGCAGTTATTTGTTCTGCTCGACATGTGTTAATTACTTTCATGTAAATTTTAATATGTGAACTTCAGCAGTGTATAACTTGCAGTTCCATCAATAAACAAACAGAAACAAAAAAAATAGTAGATGATGTCTCCGAGACTTCGATGACATCGAGTGCCTCACTTAGACACCCTCACGATTCAATCAGCAAAGCACCTCCGCTGATATGCAAAGACATTTGCTAGATGGAGGGGTCGACAATCTGAGTGATTAGGCATATCGAACTTGAGTCAGGTGTCTACTTGGATATCCTAGCCTGTCTTCGCGACTTCCGAGTTCCGAGATCCACCTCTCGACTAGCTAACGGGTGACGAACATCAGAAAGCTAGTGCTTCTCGAAGAGGGAGCTTCCACGACTGTTCCGAAATCCAAAAGGTTTCTTCTGTGAACTCACGAGTGCCCGCGTTGTCCCCGCCATACTCTTCTGCATCGCCGAAATGGACTCTCGCCCAGCGAGATCCCAGAAAAGTTGGGTTTGGTCGCATTTTTCGAAAAATGGGAATTACACAGCGTCGTGCGGCTTCTGCGGCAAGGACCTCAAGTGCGTGGGTAGTAGAACCAGTGGTCCAGCGAGACATCTGAGAGAGCAACATCAAGTGTTCAGTGATGATACGTCCGCGGATTCAGCCGTCTCATCTCCGCGACCCACGATCACTTCGTTCCGCGCTCCTATCTACAACGATCGGGATCCTAAGAAGCTGATTGCAAAGCTGGTCGCTCAGGACGGCTTACCATTCGGGACGATTGCTTGCTCTGAAAAGCTGAGAATCCTCCTCGAAGACTATACTGGCAAGCCCGTGCCTACGTCATCGAATACCAGCAGAAAGATCGTGATGGCGAAAGCCGAGGAGGCGCGCCATCAAATGCGAGCTTTTATAGAGAAGTATCAGAGCGGAGGGGGCTCGTTTGCGATCTCATTCGAGGAGGCTTCTGCGGTGAACTCTCCTCACCGATATATATGTGTGTGTGACTCTCGTTTATTCACTAAAACGGGTTGTTTATTATCGTGGTAATCCTCCGCGGGAACAAGTGTTTCACAGTCGTCGTCTTTGCTACCTGTTTGGCTGAAAACACGAATCCTTTCCGCGTTTTCGAAGTCGACAGGTTGAGCAGTTCATCGAATAATTCCTCCTTCTCCATAACTCGTCTGAGGTACTTGATATCTACATCCATCAGTAGCTCTGCTATGCTCGGGATCTTGACAGTTCCTTTTCTGACGTTGCATCTATGCTCAACTCTACGCACAAATTTCATCTGCATTCGCTCGAGGGCATCTAGGTCGCCGGCATTCCTC
>NW_003803609.1:7125-11147 GCF_000255335.2 Galendromus occidentalis
TGAGGAAACACACTAGCTCAGTGAGCGAAGTGAACTAACAGGAGTACAGTCTCACAAAAGGGGAGACACCACAGTAAAGTTTATTCGGATTGTATCCTCCTTAGATAGGAGTTAGGGTGGGGCGAGCTCCACCTTCCTTACCATGCTTACCTACATACATAGGCTGGATGAGTCTCCGTACAATATCTTGGGAGCCACCCAATGGGTGACTCACTCTAGCAATCTTAAGTCCCGCTTTCGTACTAGCGGACTATCATTTAGCTTACGTCGGAACCGGGATTGAGAACCCCGAATGTATGACTCACGAGGAAAGCGTACCCACGCTATGAGTCACACCGACACGACGCCACCGAGTCTGAGGATTCACAGCTTCCAATTCTGTTCATCCCGACAACAAGAGCATAGCAGATTGGGCAGGATATGCGAGTTGTACATTCTCAGATATACATTGGGCTGGTTCACAATGGAGCTTCTCATTATCCACGCTCCCATGTTTGAGCACTTTTTGATCACTTGCGTAACATGTCCCTTGAATTTGAGCGAGGGGGCAAATATCACGCCCAGATCTTTCACAGTGTGGAGTTCTCCCAGAGTGTCATCACCCCGACTGTAATTATTGAATTTCACTCTGTTCGAGCCTATTCGCATAACACCACATTTATGGCTTGACAGTTTGAGACCCATTTTCAACGACCAGAAGTAGAAGTCGTGAAGGGCACCCTGTAGGGTATCACAGTCGTCCACCGTTATAATTGGCTTTACCTGTTACGAATCGGAACGGTGCCACCGCGCCGTACGAGTTCGGAATGCGTTCAGAGAGAGGACGCCAGAGGGCGCTCCGGGAAAATCACCGAATGTTATCAATTAGTAAGATGTAATACGATGAGTTACTAAACCTGTAACCGTTGGAAACCCCGATGGTGGAGACGATTGGAATAAGGCTAATAAACGAGCTGGAGTTCTCTCGGAGGGATGTTCCGCGGGACGCTCGTACAGACGAACGAGCGCGGGAAAACAATAAACCAGTCGTGTTCCGACTGGCATGAGAGCCAGAGGCGCGAACCGACCGCGGAACATCCTGGCGTTCTTCCGGGGAATTACCGACTGCGGAGGAAATTTCTAGGACTACTCATTGAACTTGGTGGACGTTCCGCAACATTCTCAGCTTCACATCGTCGGCATGAATATAGAAGCTTACTCTTCCGTCAACTACGTTTTTGACTTGATCAACAAAAAACAGGAACGTTTTTGCTCCTAACACTGTTCCTTGTGGGCATCCTGTCGTTGCAAATCCAGTCCGCGACAGGGCGCCGTTCACTTTTACACAAAAAGAGCGGTCTGAAAGAAAGTCCGCCACCAAACGCACCACTCTAGACCCAACTCCCTTTCGGGGCAGAGTTGCCACAAGCAGGTCATGTGGCATCGTCTCAAATGCCGACTTGAAATCCGTGTAGATAACGTCCACGTCAATCCCTTCGTTCCTGCATCGGCCAATCTCGTTTACGTATCCGATCAAGCAGTCGGCTGTTGATCTGTTCCTCCTGTACGCGAACTGTCGCTCTGAGATCAGTCCCTGTCGCTCTGCGTTCCGCATCATTGCATCACCAACGAGCCTCTCCATCGTTTTGCTCATGACTCATGACAGAGGTCAGCGAGACCGGTCGCTTGTTGTTCGGATCAGTCTTGGATCCCTTCCTGTGGACTGGGCAGATCCAAGCACGTTTGAAGGCAGTCGGTACATTACCCATTTCCAGGGAAAACTGAAACAGTTTGCTCAATGGACGCGAAACTCCCAGGCTCACACGTTTGAAGAAGATCGCGGGAAATCGCTCGGGGTTGAGGCTCCGCTTCGGCTTCATCGAGTTTAAGCAGTTGTAAACTGCTGTCTCTGAGAGGTCCACGTCGTCAAGCATACAAATGCCGCCTGGGCAGAGGACGGCATTGCTGACAGGAAGCTGGTGTGATAACTACTCCTACTATGGGGAATGGCTTGAAGGGAGGAATGTTCGACTTATTTCACCTCACTGATTTATTGGGCGAGTACTCGATTGGACTGAGCGTCGCGCGTGCCGTCGGCTACGACACCCAACTCTCGACTGACGTCATCAGGGCCGACGGTGACGATCATGCAACGTGCACCTGACCACAGACGTCCCTGGTAGATTTCGCCTATGACATTCGACCACAGCTACCATTTTCGATCTCCCGATCAACCTGGATTGCCTAATCCTAACCCTGATGAGTAGCCTAACCGAGTGCCTAACTCCTATGGAAACGCCTGTTATTACGCACCTAGTTGAGGACACTATCTAACCGAGCTGAACACTCAGTTTTTATTTTTCTGTATAGTTATATATATATAAATATATATATATGTGTGTCCGTCCTGACGTCGCTCCTCTCTTGGAATGTAGACGCCTGTCGGTCTCGGCGGAATGGCCTCCTGATCCTGGTCTTCTGCTTCGGATTCCGTTCCCATTATTGGCCTGAGATCGTCGATCAGAAACTCCGATCGACATGCGGGGCGAGTGGCTCGCCTGGCCGTTTGCTACCATCGGTACACGCACTCCCAGCACATGAGATGGCCGCATCTTGTGACCACCGCGTTACTAGCTTCGTCTAGGCAGATAATACATTGCCACCTCGCCGAAGCGGGCCTTGGGACTTCGACAACTTCCTCTCGATTTTCGACTGCCTGGTCTTGATCCTCAACCTGCCACTCGTCCCCCCATTGTTCCTCGTCTGGGAATTCCTGATCCACGGCTTCGATGGGTTGCTCTGCTCCTGGGACTTGAACCTCTTCGGCTCCGGCCGCCTGCTGTACCTGAATCTGCACGCTCACTGTCGCCCGACCCGCTCTTAAGATAGCCTGCAAGAGCTCCACCGCTCGGTCGGATCCTTGACCTTCGGTTCTTCGCGGTCCACGGTACAATGCACACCGTCTCACGTAGTGTCCTACCTGCCGACAAGCTGTACAGATCGCATCCCTTGCCTTGCACCGGAACGAGCCTGTTTCGTGGCGGTTGTCTCCGCATGCCTCGCACGCCTGTTGTTGCATTTTCCTTCCTTCTTGTTTGCCTGAGGGGTAGTTGCTTCCAGACCTCTTACTCCTTCGACTGACGACGACTGAATGATCGTTTAAGTTTCTCGTCCGCCTAACCTCCGTCTCAACTTGAGCCGTGATTCGTCGATGCCAGCGCCGTTTTTCATTAAAATATGTTTTCGACATTTCTTCCGGTCAATCTTCCATCTTCGTTCCGTACATCTCCGTTCCGTCTCCGACACATGCCTGCCACATTCTCACCATACATTTGACCCAATTCGCTCGGTCTCGCTACCTAAATGTTGTCCTCAACATTACTTAGAATATTTTCCCTGAAAGCGTTTCCTTCTAACTGGCTGTTGCCTAGCCTGCTCTGAGTGATCCTCTTCTCTACCTGGAGATTCCATAATTGCCGTGTTCAAATCTGTAGCTCTCCTCCTAAGTGGCCTTGATTTTTCCGGATACCTATCTGTATCTACGTTGATCTGAATTTCCGGAGATGACCCTGATGCTGATTCTGAAGACTTGTCGATCACTTGATCTTCTAAACCCTCCGGTTCTCTTGACTTCTCATCAGTCATTCGCGTTGACTCCCGAATTTCCTCTGTATCTGGCGCTGTTCCGAAGCTCGCCATCAAGCGTGTCTCCGCCGCTTCTCCGATGCCTTCAGTATTTCCGATGCCTGACTTATCCTGCCTTGGTTCTTCTTCGTTCCCATCGTCATCGTCGAAGGTTCCGTCGAATGGTATCGCATCGTTCTTTTCATCCGTATTCACCTTGTAATAACGGAGCTGCGAACAATGGGCTGTACAGGTGTACTTCCTGTCGCCTAACTGAACAAGCCTATAAGTATCATTTGGCAGTACTTCGGTAATGACCATTGGTCCCCTGAATTTTGGCTGAAGTTTGGTTGGTTCCCCCGTATGCACTGGCAGCCTACTGACTACTACTATGTCCCCTTCGGCTAGCCTAACGTAAT
>NW_003803610.1:0-76181 GCF_000255335.2 Galendromus occidentalis
CGCTCGTGGACTTCCAGCAAAGAATCCGAAAAGACATCGACACGTCCAAGAACAAGGTTTCACTGGCAGACTTTCAGCAAAGAATTCGAGAAAAAATCAAAATGTGCCACAGTGGGACTTTGCTGGTAGTTTTTCAGCGAAGAATTCGAGAATACATCAAAATGTCCCACAGTGGGACTTCGCTCGTGGACTCTCAGCGAATAATTTTCGATAAGGCTCCAAAATGATACAGAAAAAAGAGGACTTCACTCGTGAACTCCCGGCAAAAAAATCGAGAACGCACCGGGAGGATTCAGAAAGGGACTTCGTTCGTGGACTTCCAGCAAAGAATCCGAGAAGCCATCGAAAAATTTCAAAGCGAAGTCCCCCTTTCTGGGACATTTCACTCTAGGACACGCCGCCAGCTGACTCGGCCGCCATGCTAGCTGGAAGAATCTGAAAGAGAGAGCTTGTTTGTAGAGATCCGCTACTGAGGTCGGGCGAACTCTACGTGGATTTCAATCTTACCAGGGAGTCAGAAGCGACTTTGGAGGAGTCTAGCGCAGGAAAACGTCTGGAGTAGGCACGAAAGCAGCTTAACGCTCTCCCTCGTATTTATCGCGGTAGTCTAACCTCCGATATGACCAGGGCTATCTGTCTTCCCAGAATGAGGTCTTCAATGCATGCAATCATCTCTCCTAGATACATCAATGTCTTCCGACTTGTGGGAAGTGCGTTCAAGGCAAACAGCAACTCGAACTTCAACATTTGTCGTCCAGAAGAACGGTGTATTCAAAGATATAGATGGATCAGAGAAGACGGGCCAGTTCAAGTTTGTCAAGAAAGACACAACGAGGTCGCGGGAACAGTATTCAAGCAGAGCAAGTGGATGCTGGCTTCGAAATTGCCCACTTTATTTTTCCTTATCGCTTCCTCGCAGATCTGGAATCCGGTTCACCTGCTCAGCCGCTCGAGCGGGTCGTGGATGCCCCGTGAGAGTGATTTTTAGTCCGGAGTTGGCGTTCTTGAAATTCATTCAAACTCGCGGTTCGTTGATTGCGCAGACGATCCACAACCACAGACCTCCGCGCCTTTCTCCTTTCCAAGCAAACCCCGAAGAGAGAGAGCTTGAACCAATGATGGTGCAAACGTTCGGGCGGAGATTCGGCCGCCAAAATTACAGATGTCCGAGCGGATATCTGTTCTTCCTAAAGAATCGTGTGGACACCCCTCCCTGCGGGGTTCGTTATTATTTCAGATGCGCCCGGAAGGTGAGTACCGCGCATTCGAAACGTACAAGGTGCGTCATGAATGAGATTTGCACGAAGCAAATTCCACCGCAGGGCTGAGAGGTTACGGCTAAGTGCGAGGACATGATCGTGGCATGGGTGCGAGGTGAACACGAGCATCCACCCCCTCCGCAGGAGCTCTTCACCTATAGGAGAATCAAGGACCGGATTCTCAGAAAATACCTGAGAAAGTGTAGAAATGGCGCCATGCGTTGCGAATTCAAAGTTTGTCCCCCGTTCCCTACTTTCTGAGAGACTCGCATCTTCATCTTCGGAGAAGATCATCAATTTATTCATTTTTCAAGGTATGGCAAGGAATCATGGGGGAAACATCCGTCGAAGATGATGTCGAGGTGCCCTTTGAACGCATGAAGAAGTCCATGGAAATCATCGCGATCAAAGATTTGAGAAGTCCGGAAACTTTGAAAGACTTGTACTTCTTCTTGTCTTCCCCAGCCTGCCGGAGATACCGTCAAGTTCTCATCGGGATGACGGAAGATGGCTCCGAAAAACTCGTTTGTAGCGGTAAGCAAACCTGGAAACCCTACTTCTGGCGACTCCTTTGCCCGCTGCTCGCCCAAAGGCGTTCAGCGGCGTTTGTGGGTGCCGCTGCCGATGCTGGGCCTCAGCGGGCTCTACAGACTGACCGACGCGACGGACAGCCAAGTGGATAGGGCGGTTCGTACGTCACATGCAGATTGCGCAAGTCATATTGGCGTTGTATCGTGCGGGAGGCAGCGCGCGGGTTCGATTCCTGCAGCCGTCTACTTTTCGAGGGTGGTTTCCATGGTTCCCATTACTCGCGGCTGAATGTCGAAGTAGTACACAGGCCATGGCTTACCGAATCTCGGTACCTATATTCAACCGCGACAAAGACGCTAAGCGTCTCTTCTCTCGCGGGAACCGGGAGGAAGAGAAAAATTCAGAGGCTCTGGTCGTCGCTGCAAGCCGGCGCGAGAACCATCGCCTGCCCTCGCCCCCAAAAATCACTGCGCTCTGACGTCAGGCTTCGCGATAGATAACTGTCTCCTAACGTATTTGCAGGCGGCACCATTTCGAGAATCCGGCCCGGTTTTGAACTTGATCACGCCTATCACTACGCTGACCCCTGGCCGTGAGTGTCACGCCACTTGAAATATGCACTGCTCCCCCTCGAGAGGGTGACGTGTGCAATAAGCGAGGATTTTTCAGGGAAGAAAAATCTTGGAGAGTATGCACTCATCTACAAGTACCTCCCTGCCTTCGATAGTCTCCTCATAACATCGAGGAGGGCTGTGCGCGACGTCTTCAACGGAGCATGCAGGCTGCACCTAGATGGAACCTTCAAGTGCCGGCCGCGAAAGATTTGTGAACAAGTGAGTTGCGTGTGCTGAAGTTCCTTTCTTCAGTGAATCAATTGAACGAGCTCTTCCCTTCTGAAAGGTTCTCCAAATACATGCCGTGCGGAATGGATTTGCTTTTTACGGTGCAAGTGTTCTCATGAAGTCGCGAAGCATGGGTGCCTACAAGGAAGTTCTGGAGGCGCTGATCAACGTTTGCGCGGTAAAAATAACCTAATGTACCTCGACGAGCATTGCCCAAGTTCATCCCAGTCGCCGCGATGGAACCTTTTTGATGAATTCCCCCCAGAGTGAAAGTGTGGTCTTGGAGCCGAATTGCGCAGTAACCGACTACGAAGGCGCTCTACGAGCAGCTCTCGCGGCGGTGTTCGGGTCGGGCGACCGACCATTCAAACGGATCGGATGTTTTTTCACTACACACAAGCACTCCGCAAAAGGGCCAAAACGACTCAGGCTTCGGATCGATTTTCCAAGACCACTTTGCAAATGGCACTGCAGAGTGCGAGCCCTCGCATACATGCCCCCCAATGTGATAAAGAGTCTATTCAGCTGCATTAAGGAGACGGCACCTGCCGAGGTAAAATTTTTGTACGAGAATTCAAGGGGAACATCCAGAGATGCAGTCACATGCGAAGTGAGCTGACTGTGAAAAACAAATAGCTTGAAGAATCTAGCTTTTTTCGGAGAAGAGTTTGTCTCCTGAAGAAATTATTCTCGGGTGCATTGTATTATGATGAGCACCATGTTATGCAAAAGAGAGAGGGCACAAGGTGCGCAGTCTTGTGCCCGTTCTTGAAGCGATGTTCTCAATTATTAATGATGGTTTTTGATTGCAAGTTCGGACCCTTCCTCCGTTACTTCGAGACCCATTGGATGGAAAGAATTGGGCCGGATGACTTTCCATCTTCAACGAACCTGTTCGCACGAATAATATTTGCGAGGGAGGAAACAGCCGCTGGAACGCGGAATTCATCGGTGGCCCGACCCCTCTCGAGTTTCTGAATGTTCTTCGGATGAAAGAGAAACTGACGCGAGTTGCTTTCCTTAGGCACCTCCGTGACATCGCCAGCAGCAAACGTAGAAGGAAGGCGGTACTTAAGGAAGCTTTCATTCAGAGCCAATGGTCGAGATTGCCGAGCGACGACCCAGCCGTCGTTCGACTGGTGAGAACCGTCGCATTGTCTTGTACAATACGTTCCGGACAGGGCTGAACCTACTCTCATGTATTAAAGAAATTGACCGCGCAGGTTTTTGACGCATTTTCCGGAATGCTCTTCAAGGAAGCCGGGAGCTGGCAACAGCGTCCTAGGAGCAATTCGTGCGACTCATGAGCCGCGCGTGGACGACGGAGTGGCTCCTTGGCTTTCTGCGAAACAAGGAGAAGTCGCTAAAAGCATGCAAGACTCATAATTCACGCATTATTCAGTTCCTCTTTTTTCTCCGAGACTATGGAAAAAATACATCAGTTTCAGATGTTTAAGAAGAATATAAATAAGGAGTGTTCCGTCGTTTCCAGTTACGATACATATTTTGCCGATTGATCAGTTTTCCATCCTGAGTGCTCAACGAACATATCTAATGTATTGTATATAATTTCTTGAAGTTCAGTGTTGAATAAAAATCGATCCAGAGCTGAAGAAGTTCTCTGCTTTTGCCCCTTTTCTTTACATATCGATGTACTTTCGAATTCTCATCGCCCGACTTCGATTAGCGACCAAGTCCCACTTTCGGACGTTCTGATCCTTTCTAAAATTCTCTGCTGAAAGTCTACGGCCGAAGCACTACTGCGGGACATTTCGATGTCTATTCAAATTTTTTACTGGAAATCTACGAGCGATGTCCTTCTCTGAGACATTTCGATGCATTCTCGAGTTCTTCGCCGAAAGTCTACGGGCGAAGTCCCACTCCGAATCATTTCGATGCCTTGACGAGTTCTTTGCTGAGAGTCTGCGAGCGAAGTCCCACTCTGGGACATTTCCATGCATTCTCGAGTTCTTCGCTGAAAGTCTCCGGGGGAAGTCCCACTCCGAATCATTTCGATGCCTTGTCGAGTTCTTTGCTGAAGGTCCACGAGCGAAGTCCCACTGTGGAACATTTCGATGCATTCTCGTGTTCTCCGCTGAAAGTCTACGGGCGAAGTCCCACTTCGAATCATTTCGATGCCTTGTCGAGTCCTTTGCTGAAGGTCTACGAGCGAAGTCCCACTCTGGGACATCTCGATGCATTCTCGAGTTCTCCGATGAAAGTCTACGAGCGAAGTCCCACTCTGGGACATTTCGATGCCTTCTCGAATTATTCGCGGAAAGTCTCCGAGCGGAGTCCAACTCTGATCATTCCGACGCCTCCTCTCCCACTTTCTATACCTCCGCCTGATTCAGCACCATCCCGTAGCGCTCAAAATGGGGCAGACATTTCCGGATCAAAAATTGGCTGGAGGGGATGCCATCATCCGCAGGTGGAAGCTTCGTTCATTTCAAGCGGTGGAGAGGCGGAAGCTGCGCGCCCCCGAGCACGATGATGATTCTACTAGCCCTGATGGCTCAGACAGCTCCGTCGATTCATCGAGGATTTCTGATGGGAGGTTGCAGGTTTCGGGTTTTCGTTAATAAAATATAGTAAGATATACCACGTGTTTTCGGAGTGGATACAATGCCTCACAGCGAAGGGGTGCACAAAATACTTCTGTCCACGTAGAATTAGATTCGGCCCCACTGTGGCGTCGATCGGAAAATTCCCCCGTACTGGACAATGAAGGATGAACTCCACGCTGAAGTTGAGCTGCTGCTCCGTGCCTCTCATCTCGTGATGCCATACGAGCTACAGCACAACGACTGTAGATCAGAATGCACGTCACACGAGGCGAATTCACACTCATTCTATCTCGAGGTAGTACAACCTCAGTAGAACGACGGATTGCTCCGAAGGCGGAGGAGCGGTGGCAACGCAGAGCAGAGTCAGAATGGTGCGATCGCCGCGAGATGATAATGATGCATTAAGCTCAGGCTGCGTACCTCTCTCATCGGTGCCCACGTATAGGGCATTCACTGCTCTGAGTATCGGGACAGATATGAGCCAGAGAAGGCGCTGTCTCAAATAGTGGTCGGTCTGGGGTTCCGGGGACTAACGATTGACGCCATGAGAACAAAGAAACGGAAGAAATCGGTGCAGAGTCGCTACGGAGTGGAATCACAGAAAGTCAAGAACTCCGGGAGGAGCGTCACAGAAAACGCGGACTCACATTCAAAAGCCCCGGTCGTTCTAGTTTCCGCTAGCCGATGCATTCGGGCGGCCCTCGATTACATCCAGAGCGAGCTCGTCAAATCTTCAGGTGATTTTATGACGGGGAGCGAATCGGAGGAAGAGAGAAACACGGAAGACGGAAAAAGAAGACGTCAGGTACCAGGGGATGCGGGCTTCAAGGATTCCCGACTGGTCAAGTCACGCTCCGTTGCTCATTCTCTGTGCCTGAGAAGAGGAACCGCTCAGCATTCTTCTCTCGAAGTATTGCGGCCGCCCTAACAGAGGCTGAGGATGTGGGCTGGGACAAACTGGTAGAAGCAGCTCGGAGATGCGGCAGGGCTGATCCTCTCCGCTGCCGACCGGATGTTTTCCGTATCCAATGTGCACTGGACATGCCGTCTTTACAGCCCACTCGAACGTGGGGAGCACAGAGGAATGGGTCTCTCGACGATTGCGAAGCGCTTGCAGCAGGCCGACGTCCTCTTCAACCTCGATGGGCGATCGTTGAGGTGCATCATATGCAAGAACCGCGATGAGTTAGCCCCGCCTGAGACCGGGCTCTAAGACGCTTCCGCTTGAGACGCTCTCTGCAGAATGAGTAACTGAGATGATAGATCTGCAAATTTGATAGACTCAGACCTAATCAACAGGATACCAATAAATCCCCGGCCAAAGTAGCTCATGCCCCATGCTCATCGTTTTCTACTAGGACGTCTTCGCCCATCGGGACTCAGACTCTTCCTGCCTCCACGGAGTCATCCTCCCAACCCTCGGAAACGCTGTTAACGAGAGTGATTTGTTTTACCCTGCCATGGAACGAACAATGACGCACATTCTTCATGACCAAACTGCTCTCGCCTCGCGAGACATCGCATGGTGTCTCGACTTAACACCTCATTCTAAAACGCGTGGCGAGATCGGCTGGTATCAAGGGTGAAAATCTTAAAACATCTAACTCTGAATTTCCCAGATTCGATCCGCAACTTTCCGCGGTTCGAGCGGGATTCGGCCGCGATTTCTTCTACTTTTTCCCTTGACCATTTCACAGCTCCATCAAGGCCCTGGATAATTACTCATCATCAACGAGGGAGCACGAGTTCTGATGAATATCAGTCGGAGACAATCGTGGATAGAGTGGGAAACATCTCATGGCGGAGCAGCCCGCAATCCCCTCACCGGTGGAGCCGGCGAAAGCCTCCCAAGAGCATTCCCCCCCATCGGGTCCATCAACTCTAGATAAGAGCTTGATCGCGAATTCCGTCGAACAGGATCGACCTCCAGGACAGAGACAGTATCTGTGAGGAGAGGCGTAGCACCCGCGGACTTCCACTTCCCAGAAGTGATCATCCTGATGATGGAGTGTCGTCTGCTCATACGTTTACAACACACTAGACCGCAGACCGCACAAAGACGACCACACATATGATGTTTCGGAATCTTCAGAGAACTGCCAGATTGGCCCGTATACCTGCGGCGCTTTTGCTTCCAAGCTTTGTGCACTGATCCAGCCTCCCACAGGTCGAGGTGCCGATGCGGACGAAGTGCTCTCCAATGACATTTCGGAAGATCAATGTGGAATCGAGACAGCGATAATTCTGTCTATCTTTCGAAGCCCTCGACTCTCCACGAAAGTTCACTGACAAGACCAGGATAATTTCCTGTGCCGGCATGGACGACCATTCTACAGATGCTCCTCTCGGATTTCTCAGCGTACGATCGAGGGCTTTGACACGTCAATCCATATTCATGAGTTCAGGATAGAGCGCTCTCGGGAACTCGACCCAAGAGTCATGACTGATGTGGGCTGTACTCTGAAGGGAAGCAAACTCACACACTGACGAGAGTTCCTCACGGGCGGATCCGAGTCACGCTGTGCCGCGATCATGAGCTGTCAAGGTAAAGTCCGCAGGGTGGGTGGGGGGTAAGAAGAGGAGTCATAGGGAAGAGGAAAGCTTTCCGTCGTAACAGCAAAACGGGTGCCTCACCGGAGGTCACAAACATGTGGCTGCGAATCCCTAACGTCTCAGGGCTCTGACTAATTCACTAACATGGGCTTTTAAGGCAAATGGTTCCGTCTATCGGTTATCCCGAGTCGATAAATCATCTCCCGTTCGGAGCTCCAGGCGGGGGAAAACTCAGCTGTCAATCAAATTGCAAGTTCCCCCGGATTCTGAGTGACTCGAAAAAAAGGAATTCGGAGACATCGCAGGATGTCGTCCCGCAAGCTCAACGATCCTGCTGCTCCAATGTATAGAAGGAACTACAGAACACACCTCGCACTTGAGCCCTCAGAAGAAACTTGTTCAATCAATGAAGAAGTGCAATGCGTCGGCTCTGATTCTGGCAGCAACGCTATCACAGGAGATGATCAAGTCCCTCTGCTCACGGTCACACCTGAGACTTCGTCAACGTTGACTGAGATCCCAATCGATCACTACCACTTTGTGAAATACGCTTTTCTGCTACTCGGGGTAGTGACTCTGTTACCATGGAACTTTTCCATCAATGCATCCAAGGTAAATCACAAGAGCTCGGTCGACTATTTCGGCGGGCTCGTCGGGCTCTTCATGATTCCGTTCATCAGCCCGGTATGAAACCATGATCCTCTTTCCAGTATTGGATGTTCAAACTTCGGGATGCTCAGTCTTACGGATCGCACCAGCATTCGGAGCACAAAACTAAGCTCCAAGCGGAATTCTTCTCCATGACATCGATCGTGTCAAGCGTGCCGTGTCTAATTGTACTGTACTTTAGCGCAATCATGAATAAGAGTGTTCCTCAGGGAGTGCGAAACATAGGCGCCTTGGCGGTAGTCACGATTCTGTTTGCCACGGTCACCATTTTCGTCCTGATCGACACCGACGGCTGTGAGTACTCATCCAGCCTAGCTCCTAATGTGTAGCTCGGTCAGATAAGGAATCTACCCTGGACTTCGTGTTGAGCTTTGAGTAATTTGAGAAGCTTTTGATTGCGCTTTCCAGGGCAGCATGGATTCTACAGGCTGACGCTCGAGCAGATGTTCCTCATCTCTTGTTTCGGAGCTTGGTACCAGAGTGGTGTGATGGGTCTGGCGGCGATCTTCCCCCACGAATACACCCATCTGTGTATAATCGGTCAGAGCTTCGGAGGAGTTTTAGCCTCGGTCGTAGAGATAATCGTGTTGTTATCAGGAGCGTCAACTGCTGCTTCAGCTTTGATATACTTTGTCTTTGCTCTCTTTATTCTGATAAGTAGCGTTGTTGTCATTTCGGTGATTCAAACGATCAGCTTCTTCAAGTTCTACGTTAGTCGAGCGATTTCTCAAACAAACTCGGTGAGCTCCTCCGACGAATCGTTCAATGTCAAAGTTCGGACATACTTGTTGGTCCGGAAAACCTGGCGCTTCTCTGTGGCTCTCATGCTTATCTATATCGCGACCTTCGGGGTGTTCCCGGGCGTTCTTGTTCACGTTGAGCCCTTGGACACTGATGATGCTATTTGGGGGAATCTTTTCTCACCCGTTTCTTGCTTTCTTGTTTTCAATAGCGGTGATTTCTGTGGCCGACTTCTCTGCTCGCGTTTCGGATTCCCAGCGGAACGCGAGTCACTATTTCTTGGAATATCATTTATCCGTCTATTGCTGACGCCTCTCTTGTTGCTATGTAACATAGTTCCTCGCGTTCCGTACTTACCAATACTTTTTCGGGCAGATTTCTCCTTCGTCGTCTTGAATGCTCTATTCGCCCTGTCGAACGGCTACCTGACATCGGTGGCAATGATGTACGCTCCGAAAAGAGTGGATTTCTTCTTACGCGAGCGAGTGGGGACAATTATGGTCTTCGCTCTCGTCAGCGGAATGAGTTTGGGAAGCATTCTGTCCCTGGTGATCATAAAGCTATTCTTCCCCGTAAGCACATAGAGGATCGTACGGGATCTTCCCTCGAATCGTCTGTTATTAGGTTATTATTCCTCCCGCCCAGGAAACGCGGAGAGACAATCATGCCTTCTCCGCAAGCCTGGTACCTTCGATTACCCAGTCTGAGAAGGCACGCGCACAATCCGGCGACTCCTCGCGGCTGATCGGAAGTGCTAACCATATGTGAATTTCCTGCCTCAGCGGATGTGGCATGATTGTCCCGTTGGAATGAAATAATAATTTCGGATTTGTCCCACGAGGACCTTGACAACAGAAGTGAACTTTTTATTGTGTCTCGATTCCCCGCTAAGCTCGGGAAACCCAATGATAGAGCAGCACTCGCCTTTCCATCAGACACATCGACCCTATCGGTGCGAGATTCTCTCGACTCTCGCGTCATAACTTGGGAATCGTCGAGAAACGGGAGCTCAGAAGAGAGGCCCTTCTTCTATGAGGAGTCTCTGCGCCGGAACGTCGTCACGATGCTGGAGGCGACCTAGCGACTCTTGGACACTTGGTGATTCCCCTTCCGGAAGTTTGGCGAACGAGGGCTCGAACGCGGTTCGGGTCGGCCAGAGGATCGTCAGCTCAAAGCTCAATCGTGCAGGAGGCAGAATCCCGCCTGATGCAGAACCTTGCGCCCGGCAAACCTTTGCTGCTTCTTGGCTGAAGTTTAAGGAATCGGCAGTCGGAGCATCCAATGTTGTGCTTTCAGTGGAGGGAAGACATGATTACAGTCAATCCGGAAACACGCTCTTCTCGATGAGAGCGGATTCCTTGAACTCCACCGTCGATTTGTGAAGGAATGAGTAGGCAGCAATCATTTCTATCAATTTATTGATTATATAAATTTAGTAGGAGGCACATAACAAAGTATCGGCGGATGTGAGCAGAAGTTTCGCGATTTGATGGATTCGTAGCTTCTGACGGCCCTCCGCATCCGATCAGATTCCTTCGCGACATTCCGGTTTGCAGATATACGATCAAATAATCAATATTCTTCCCTCGCCGTGAGAAGACTTTCGGTGGGCGATGATCTTCGCAAAACCGGTATAATAAATAGTTTTCGCGCCTCTGTCGCCTCTGCCTAGCATCAGATTCGAGGATCATTAGCATCTCACTAAGTTTTGTGCTGCTCTTATAAGTTCTCGAGTCGTTGTCGAATGATGGTTACACTGGTGAGACATCCGAATAGCGTCCCCCGTAGCGGATTTTCAAGATCGATCCCTCAATCAGCAGTGATTAGCCGAAGAGCGAAGTCGACGAGGACGAGCAACCCTTTTCCTCCGACCGTAAGGCCGCAGCTTCTTGCGAAGCGGAGTGCATGATGCGGACAGGGTCAACCTGGGAGACTCGGACTCCGATGCGAACTCACTCAAAACCCATGGAGCGCCCCCGAGCCAAACATCAGCCATTCCAACTGCTCAGCCTCGACCCTCAATCAGGGGAGCCGGCGAGAATGGAAGTTCAGGTGAACGCTCCCCCATACCCATCTTCGAAAAACAAGGAAACGCGCGAGTAGTACGGCTCTGTCTTGTAAGACAACGAGCCTTCAATCATTCGAGTTCACTCCGTCTGATAACACCGTCCAGGAAATCGTCCACTAGCGTGTTCTGGCACTGACTGAGCAGAACATTACCATGATTCCCTCACGATCGAAAACAACGTATGATTGAAACTTCAGCGGAAAATCTGAACTGCCTACTAACGATAACAATGAGAGTGACTGCAATAGCTGTCTTCCTAAGCGAACGCGAGCAGTCACCTTTCCAATTCGGCATCTAGCACTCCATGGCAGCGTTGACGAAATTTTCGAATTCCTTTTTGTGGATGTATTTGCTACCGGTGGCGGTCGAAGGAGATACGCCTCGTCCGACATAGAAGGCAGGTCTCTGGTATCCAGTCGAGATATTAATACGCGGTTGCACGAAAGCCCAACAGCCCTTGAAGAAAGAGACCGAGTTATGGAATGCGGAGAAGGCGGGGGAAATTTCCGGGGAATTGTACTGGGCCAACGAGCGAGCCGAATAGCTGCCTCACCTGATTCTTGTGTTCTTCTTGAACCCATTGGATTTTCGCATTCGGATATTTGTCGATCTCGTTCTTGATGAGATCGAATGGGAAGGGGCAAACTTGCTCCACGCGGACCAAAGCGATGTCAGACTCCTTATTACGGTCAGCCCGAGACTTCTTCAGATCGTAGTAGACTTTTCCCGTGCAGAAGAGGAGTTTCTGCACGTTCGCGGGGTTGCTTTCAGCAGCTCCGTTGTCCGGGATTACTCGCTTGAAGTTTGTCCCTTCAACCATGTCATCCAAGCTGCTCTTGGCTTCTGGGTGGCGGAGGAGACTCTTCGGTGTGAAAACAATCAACGGCTTGCGGAATGGAAGGACGATTTGACGCCGCATAGCATGGAAGTAGTTCGCCGGCGTGGTGCAATTCACAACAATCATGTTACAATCATGTAGTTGTTTCATCGAGAAGTCAGGACTCGAGGCATCATCCGGGAAATGATCAGGCTCCTCCGAGCAGAGCTGAAGGAATCTTTCTGGTCGTGCGGAGGAGTGCTCGGGACCCATGCCTTCCATCCCATGAGGGAGCATCATCACGAGGCCTGGCAAATGTTTTAGCGGTTCTTATAGGTTTATAGGTGCTTCAGGGCCAGCTGCCATCATCGATTTCGATTGCTCGATTCATCTTAATGCGAATATTTACCAGATTGTCTGACCCATTTGGCTTGTCCAGACGAGATGAATTGGTCTATTATGCACTGGGCTGTATTCATGAAGTCACCGAATTGCGCCTCCCACATCACCAACGCATTGGGATTGGTCATCGAGAATCCGAGTTCGAATCCGAGAATACCGTATTCGGATAGACTGGAATTGCACACTGTGTACGGTGCTTGGTCAGGCCATAGATGACAGAGCGGTCTGCGGATAGGGAAACGCTGCTGAATCTCAGAAGGTCGGGTGTGAGGCATCGTAAGCATTCGGACGGAAGAACAAGTTCTTGAGTTCTTTCGGACGACGGGAATTGTTTGTCTATCGGAGACTGTCATCATGGATGTTTATCGGAGAAAGACGCCTCCAGTGAAATGCATGCATCTTGCCGAAGGCATAGCCTCGGCGAGCCTTGTCGTTTAACTCCAGAATAGCACACCTGAAGATTTCTATTCGCTACCACCACAGTCGCTGCGGCGATGGGAAAACTGATTGCTTACCTGTAAGTGGTTTTATCGATCGTCTGATGGTGGAGTACGTGGTGGCGATGGGAGAAGGTTCCTCGTTCAACGTCCTGACCGGAGAGGCGCACGTGAATCCCCTCTTTCAGGAGTGAGCCGAAGGCCATGGCCTCACCCAGAGCCCAATCGATGGATCTTGATTCAACCATGTCCATGCGAGCTTTGAGAATCCTCTTAATACCGGGATGGATTGCGAAGTTACCTGCAGAGCTCCCCAATTGTTAGACTCTTGCGGGAGCCTGGAAAGGAACGCTCTCTCGAAATCTGAAGCTCCAATTCACGAAATCTCACCAGGGGGAGGCGATGAGAAGACCGTCCCGATGTGTTTCAGTGTTTCCTCAGAAACTCCAGTGGGATCACACTTCGAGGGTGAACGATCACCGAAGAATCCACTCCAAGGGGAATCTAGCCAATCGCGATTTCTTGTCTCGGTCTCCTTCTGAGCATTCGTGTAGGCCTGCGACAGAATCGATCTTGCTTCTAGTCGGCGTAAGCCATTGAGCACCGGAATACAGCTCGTTTCGGGGCTCCTGGCCCCAGGGAATGCTCGAAAGACATAAAGTTTACCTCCTGTAGGATGCCTTCGTAGCGTTGTTTTTCCTCTTCAAGAGTTTGCTCGGTGACAACACCTTCGTCTACCAGCTTCTTTGTGTAAAGATCGAGAGTCCCTTTGTGCTTCCGTATTTTTTGGTACATCAAGGGCTGAGTGAACATCGGTTCATCCACCTCATTGTGGCCATTTCTGCGGTAACTGACGAGATCGATGACGCAGTCTTTTTCGAACTTGGCTCTCCATTCAGCAGCGACGTTACACACGTGCATTACTGCTTCGGGGTCGTCGGCATTGACGTGGAAAATTGGCGCATTCACGACGCGGGCAACGTCAGTGCAATATGGAGAGGATCTAGAGGATCGAGGATCAGTGGTGAATCCGATCTGATTATTCACCACAACGTGGATGGTGCCATGAGTTTTGTAGTCTGGCAGCTCGGACATGTGGAACGTTTCATAGACGATACCCTGCCCAGAAAAAGCGGCATCTCCGTGAAGAATCATACCCATGACTTTTTTGCCTTGGGTATCTCCGCGGTAGAATTGCTCGGCACGAACTTTCCCCAAGACAACGGGATCCACGGCTTCCAAATGAGAGGGATTGGCCACAACGGAGAGCTTCATGTTGCGATTCGATTGCCGGTTCAGACGTTCATGACTCATTCCCAGGTGGTACTTGACATCGCCGGAACCCTCGTCAGCAGGCGTGAGCGACGAGAATTGAGTGAAGATAATCTCCAGGGGTTTTCGGCACACATTCGCTAGAACGTTGAGCCGGCCCCTATGGGGCATCCCCATCACGATGGAATCGACGCCGAGCTCAGAAGAACGATCTATGACGGTTTTCATAGCGGGAATCAGAGTTTCGCAGCCTTCGAGCCCGAAGCGTTTTTCTGACACCCATTTCTTTGCCAAGAATTCCTCGAATTTGGTGGAACGTAAGAGCCGTTTCATCAGGAGTTTCTTCTTATCCGCGTTCAGGTTCATGACACCTAAACAGATTGAATTGAATAATAATCAATAAGTTTCAGAGTATTGCGGTGATATCAAGAGTACGGAAACTGCCTAATCGTGATAGCTCACCCGGTGTCTCGAATTTTTCGCGGATCCAATTGCATTGATCGAGGTCGTTGATGAACATATACTCAACACCGATCGATCCGCAATAGACGTTTTCAAGACGACGCAGAATCTCGCGGAGCGGTAGCACACCCTCGCTACCCCCGATGTAGGTTGTGGATGGCAGTTTGAACATTCGGTCCATGTCTTTCTCGTCTGAGAATGTAGGAAGAGGAAGTTCAACCGATGCAAGAAGAGCGACATAGTGATGCTGAGACGGACAGATTTGCCTGACTTGCTAAGCTCGATCGACTTATTGTTCGTGTCATTCAATGCTTCGTGAGCCGAGTGGAAGTGGCGCAGGGCATGCCGAATCAAGTCCATAAGTAGACAGAGATGAATGATTCTCAAGAGGTGAACTCTCGATCGAAGTGGGAACAAGGAGCATCGGAACGCGGAGAAGTTTTCGCAGGGAGAGCATCTTAGAAGAGCATTCATGTATAAGCCCAGAAGAACGGACGGCGCCGTTATCTCGTTTGTTCCTCAGGCAGAAACGATCGGAGTAGATGAGGAACCGATTGGAAAAATTACGGTAAGATCTTCAAAAATCAATGACGTTGATTCCTGGCAGGTCGTGAGAATCTCGAAGATTCCACAACGGCGTGATTGCCTACGAAGTCATCATCGGAAAATACACTCGCATCCGAACAATCCGTCAACGTACCGAAGCTGGCCCTGTATCGAGCCACATCCCCGGGGCTGCGCTCCAAGTTGCTGATCCGCAATGGATCCAAATCGGCGTAAAAGTGGCCTCGAATCTTAATTCACATCAGACAAGAGCAGCGGGTATCGGGAGATATGTCGCAAACGGTAGCCAATGTAGCGGAAGTGGTTGCATAGGAGTCAGAGACGTTGTTTGAGGGGAGTGATGGCGATGAAACCGAGAGATCGGAGTTGCGTTGAGGATTCAAGCCCATTGATTGGCGGGTCGCGTTCATGAGGGGATCGGTTATAAGCGACATAGATGATCGGAGAGAGGTTAGGTTCGGTGGCGGGCACGGGGAGGCAGCGTGAAAGAACATCGATTGTTAGCAAACTCGGACTCAAAGAACTCCCTATCGGAGTTTCGCATACCCAATTTGGAGTCCCGCAGAACAGATTCGGGCTCCTTGAGTCCATTGGGACCCACGGTGTATTGCGGCAGGATGCCTAAAGGATCCAAGTTGGCGGCAAAGTGTCCCCGTACCTGGGATAAATTTTCCGAGTATACATATGCCCGCGATCCTCTTATATTGGAAGTTTTACTGGTGCAGAATCAAAGGCTGCTCCGAAGAGTCCGCTTTCTTCATGCCCTTATGTCTTTACCTGGTAAGAACGAATGATGGCCTGAACGGAGAGATGATCTTCTATATCTCGCGGAGCGGCATGCGTTGTCGGTATCACTGCAGGCTGCGTCGGAGCAAGGTGAGTCGGACTCGAACTCAATGACGGAGGTGCTGTGTAAGCTTGTCCCGGATCCTTGCCGGCTGCAGCGGCGCGGAAGAAGACATCCCAAGACTTAAGGGGAATTAAGGAAATGAGCTCGGGCGAAACTTTTGTCTGAGCGATCAGGAAGCCACCAGAGGGCAAGGAAAGATCTCCAATCACAATGGAGACATGAATCTCGGTAGCCGCACGGATCGCGGACATTTGCAAGGTAGACAGAGACCTTCCCTGGCGGCATTCTGCACTGAGCTAGCATCTTCCGCAGATTTGCTCGCTAATATTCGGTTACGTCATAGAGCGGACACTTGTTCGGCTTTGCGCCGCCGACTTCTCACTCTGAAGCATTTTGCTTCAGCGGAACAAAATTATCGCGCAGGTTACGAGGGAAAGCTGCGCTCGAAAAAGCCAGGAGAGATTCCATTCCATGTATCCAGAGTGGCTCCATTGACGATTCCCGTTGGACAAGGAGCTCTTACCTTGTGAACAGACTTGGGATCGTCTTTCCAAGCCTTGAACATTTCTTCGACATAGACGCTGCTATTCCCATTCAGGAAAGGTTCTTGGGCCGCTTTTGTCATGTATGATGTTCGCCGCTGGATATTGTAGCCGAACCTCCCTGAGTTCAGCGAGGCCACCACGGCATTCGTCGGCGCTGCCCGCGACCTGGAGGCTGAGGCGGCCCTCAAAGCGGGAGTCAGAGTCCGTATCATGGTGCGAGCTCGATCCATTCCTGGTGCCTCGGCTTCCCGCCCTGATAGTAGACAGAAGCACAGTAGTTTAAGGAACTCTCCGGCCTTCTCACTTCCGCGACTGTGAGCCAACAGCCGGTCGGATATTTTCTCCTCTTCGTTGACCCTTCCGTGTCGAACGGAACGGCCAGGACGTCTGCCAGCTCCGAGCTTTAAGATTAAAGCGCGGAACGGAAGGGATGCCCGCGGGAATCGCAAGAGCTCTAGCCTCTCTCGCACAAACGTCAGGTGACGAACTTTGGGGGATTCAGGGACGAGACTGTAGATGGCCGAAAGAATGGACGGAGAATGAGACGGATCTCAGATATTAACAACTGTCGCTGGCTCGTCGGACGCGCTGCGCTGCTCAGGGGCGGAGAGGAATCCGTCGATCCAGAGCAGAAATTATTGTCTCATGTCAGCCACACGTCGTATGGACGACCTCTGCGAGCATGCATGTGTCTTCCTTTCTTCCGCTTGTCTGTACCTTTCTCATTTTGGATCAATGAGCCTCAGTCTCCCACGCTTCGGTTGAGTCGACCACGACCGGAAAAGCCTCTACGAGCCGCCGAGCCGCGGCTATCCTGAAGGTATAGCCGTCTGGACGGAGAACTACGGATGTCGCCGCTTCCTGGCGTTCGCGAGAATAACATGCTGAGTCGTGCGAAACCTGAAATCCTGTTTCATCGATCCTGCAGGGAATTCCGCCCACTCAGCCAGGGAACTGATTGGGATAGTGTTATCCCAGAGAGTTCCCAGGAGAGACCATTCCCGTTTATGCGAGAAACTTTGTCACCGGAATCCCGCACGGAGAGCTCCAATCTCTGCTTGACACTCGCAGCTTGTTTCGGCATTTTCCCCGAAATCATGGCGTCGGTGTCCCTTTCGTCCTGTCGACTTTTGGTCTATGAGGTGGAACGACGGTACGAGATGCATCTGCTGGGGACTTTCTATTCGCCCTCTCCCCTGTGGTTCCCTTGTTTCGTATCTGACTTCCCTCTTCGATTCCCATGTCTCTCGTGTACCCTCCCCTCTCTTTCCGGTAATCCCGCGACTCTCTCTCATTCGATTACTGGGCTGTGGTGACATATTATTGAAGAATGGTTCGATAAGTACAGTAGCGATCGAAAGTATGACGCCGGCGATGATGTCGCTTAATTTCCGAGCGAGTATCATGTTCATGAGCCTCCCCTAGAATGGTTCCGCGAATTTACGTGTAGATACTTCATATTATATATTTTATTATTAGGCACGAGACCAAGTCCCGTCAGAACAAATGCGCTTCTCCCTCTCAACGATTGAGTTTTCGGGTGCGGGGATAATCGTTTTGAAACAACCCGATTTGAATGATCATCCAAGGAGCTCAGGCGGAGCTTTCCCCGAATCATCGCTGTTCGGAATTCTTTTTCTGCGATGGATGGATGGGGTTCTGCTCTAAGCGGATTAGCCTCGTTTCCATATTTTGTATCTTGCATTTCATCTGCTTCTCGAGCTCGTCCAGGCGATCCGACATATTGGCCATCAGGGCGATCAGCTTTGTCGTCGAGCTACCCGCGGACAAGAGCTGAGGTTTCTGCGAATATTTCCAGAGCAAAATGAGAGTGCGATCAGCAAGGGCTCCTTTCCTCAACGGAGACTCCCTCCTTCAGGAATGTTCTCGCCTGATGACGCGTCGGCGAATCAATAAGCTTGAGCCTCACCTCATCATCGGGAACCTCTTCCTGAATGACGTCTACGGAAATGCTCTTTGGCATGATTGATTTTCTTGCCATCGTCATTCTCCGCTTCGATTTTTTCTGCGAGCCGGTTTGCCCTTCGTCTGGAGTATCCTTTCTATTGGCGTTCTCGATAGTCTCCGCGAGCTGTTTGCTGTAATCTATTTCGTTCTCCTTTGAATCTTCGCTTAACCGAGCGCCCGATTTGCGGTCTTCATTGTCCAGCAGCTTCGTGAGGCATGTATTGAAAATATTCAACTTGCGATTCCTGCCCGGGAGACACAGGTAATCTGAGGTGTCGAACTCATTCGACGGCGGCTGGCAAGGCTAGAAAATCGCGTTGGTGCATTAGATAGTGACTATCGAGAAGAGTGCGCTTTGAGCCTGGCGAAACCATGAGTCTGCGAGCAAAATGATGTTACCGTTAGGAATGTCGCCGATTTCAGGGGAATCTTCATTGTGAATGTTGTTAGCGTAATTCCATTCACTAGATCAATGACGGTCGAGCACTGATCTGTCTCCGAGCAAGTTGCTGCAAACTGACCCGACGAATGCACCGACAGATCTCTGATCGGATTCTCATACAATTGATAGCAGCAGATGGACTTCTTAGTCCTTGCGTCATAGACGCGAAGACTGTTGTCCCTGTGCCCCACCACAACATGACCGCCCGGCAAGTAAGATATCGCCGAAGCTCCGCTGAAATGGCGCAAGTATTCGAATTATTGTGTCTTTTGTTTCCTCCGGACTCACCCTACTCTGCAAACATTCTCTAATTCCTACCCGCCGGTGTTCGTCAAGCTCGCTATTGGATTTTGGCTTCGAGCATCCCATTCGATGATTTCACGATCGTCGGCTGCGGATAGGAATTGAGAGCCCTCCCACGAGTAGGCTAACTGCCTGACCGCGTTGGTGTGCTTCCTGAATTGACCCAGCAGTTTTTGACCGCAGATGTTCCACATTTTGATCACTTTGTCAGCTCCGGCCGAGATGAAATGCGCTCCTCGTGGATCCACATCAAGGGCGAAGACAGGTGAATGATGAGCGTGGAGATGCCGATTGAACATAACGGGAGTGATACCTCTGCGAAATGTCCTGCAAAGTAGATACGTTGAATCCGGATAGCTGCAAGGCCGAGGGGGAATCCCGAGCGGGGAAGCCAACATTCTCAGGGTCTATTGACCAATGCCGATCATACCTGTTCAACTTGAAAGCCGAGATTTCTCCGGACAAGGTCGCCACAACTAAAAGGTCCTCTTTCGCAAACCGCAGCTCAGATATGTCTTTGCCTTGAATCGGGAAGTTCACGTTCAAGGAATCATCGAAGTCATGGATATAGACCGTACGCTCCCGGCCGCATAGAGCTGAAAAGGAATCGGAGTTCGAAAGAGGCTCCAAACAGAGTTTTACAAAAATTCGATGCCGCTTCCAGGGTGCATACGGATGAGGAAAGTCGCGTGAACACGCGGGACTCCTGACGAAGCTAGGACTTCCTGTGGGAGCGGTGCGCGATTAGCTTCACTGCTCCCGATGGAAGTAGAACTCAATAATACAGGATTCGCAGATCGGAAGAATATTCCATGCTGCCCTTCCGGCTGAGTGCTGTGCTGAGGGGAGGCATCAACTTCCCCCTGAATCTCCTCCTGAAGTATTACTCCCTCCCCACCCTCAGCATGATCGACGTCACATGAGCCGAAGTGTTACGTATGTCAGAGGTGTCTCTCTCATTTTGAGCATGACACCCGCGCGTGATAGACTCTGACGACAGATAGCTCGCTTTTTTGGGTGATGCCTATGTTCCGGACGACACGTCAGGACATGTCCTGTGGAGCCCGTATCTTCAGCACACTGATCGACCGACGCTAACCCAGAGAAGGCGCCTTCGGCTACGACTTCCTCGTCATCGGATATCATTGAGAAAGGGAGGACAGAGAGAATACAGAACGAATCATGCAGTCTCTCTGTGAGAACAGCTGATGGTCTCCCGAAGGACGCCCGTGATGATGATCACCATACTCACCGAGTCTGTTGGACCCATTCCAAGACATCCGTGTGATTCCGGTGGATCCTGGAGCAATTGTCATGTGGAGGTAGGGTTGCTAGAAAGCGGAATATGAACAAAGATATTGATGTCTCCCACAGGAACGGGTAGCCGTTGGAAGGTTCCATCTATCGCATCTCACCCAATCTTCCGTTGCGTCATCGATCTCCATCTTGCCCGTCTTTAGTGTACAATGTGATGAAGGGCGCGATTCACGACGAGGTTCTCGGCCTACCGGAGAACACAATCGTCTTCACTGTAAAACTCCAAGCGACTCGTGTATATGTATCTTTCGCTACATCGAGCGAAATCGCGCCGCAGAGTGGCGTCGTCCCAGAATGACGCTCTTTTACGGGTGTGTGCTGATTCGGCGCGCGGAGAAAACAAAAAAGACCCCGAGTGCTAGTTTAGATCAGATGCTCGGATGCTCTTCGGATCTCCGGGAGGGTCTGTGACTGTAGGCCTCGAAGAGCTCTTCCTTGGGGAACACTTCCCGGGCTCACGAAGGCACGCACCGCTCCGAATCGCCCGCAAGTGGTCTCCAACTTCCTACTTGACACCGGGTCGATCCAGTATCGTAGTGAGCATGAACGCCGCAGCTACTCGGGAGTTTCTGAAACGAACTATCAAAACAACGAGTGTGCTTCTTCTATCGAAAGCGGATTGCCCCCGATGTCAGAAAGTGGAGTCTCTCTTCAATCACTACCAGGTGATACGGGCAATAACCTGAAAAGCAGTCAATATCGCCTTCTCCATATTTGTATGATTCGAAAGTCGGACATTCTGTCCATTCTCCTGCAGACTAAGCCGAAGATCGTGCACGTCGACTCGCGATATGATGAACAATTGATCTACGACTCGATCAGGGTACGTCAATCTTTTCCTCGATTGAACATTCTCCCGAGGTGAATCGATGGGGATGGATCTGTGAGACAAACACTCCTGCCAAAAGTCGATGCATTTGTGCAAAATAGGAACGAACCGGGGGAAGATGCCTCCGGGAGCCGAGAGCATCCCACTGGGGCTCGTAAATGTTAATAGTGAACACTGTCGTTCGAGGCAGCGTGAATCTGTCCATTTGTCCTCGAGCTCGGCTCATGATAAAAAGGAGGATGTCTTCTTCCAGAGAATGACGGGCTCCTCAGATCTTCCGAAATTGTTCATCGGAGGATCGTTCTTCGGAAGCTCAGAGGAGATTGAAGCCCTTCACAAGGAAGGGGTTCTGTCGGATCTCGTGACCAAAGCTAGCGCTTATTCCGTCAAGCACGTCCTCGTGTGATTTTGAGTGATTCTACGTTATTCTCGCTGTATCGATCGACGCTCCGGCGGCTGTCGCGGAGCACTGCTCAACTATTGCCCTTGCACTCCGTCAACCCTTCCGAATCGCCGGGCGGGTGGGACTGCTGCGGAGCCTCGGTTTCCTGCTCCCTGTCGATCGCTTGAGCTGATGATTCCTGCGGAGCACCGGTTCCTCCAACCCCTGATGCCCAACTTCGAAGATTAAATCCAATCGTACTCCTCCATTTGTCATTGACTCGTTGCTCTGGGCTTTCCTTCGATCTCTTCCTGGTCGAGGCTCTGAGAGGAAGCTGGATTCATTATATGTACGTATGGTTGTTGTTCCCATTCAGCTGTGCCGTTCTCCCATTTCGGTGCTTACACTTCCGGGGGCCTTCTCCTGAGCTTTCTCCTAGCTCGGGATAGCGAGCTCGACCTCTGCTGCTCATGATCATTCTAAACATCTCGACCACTCATCGCTTCGACGCCACCGCAGAACGGAACGTTTTTTCAATTCTCTTCGATTTGGAGGCCAGACCAAGTTGCCATCTATGTTTAGGCCTTCGATCGCATCTCTGGACGATGGCTGATGTGACGCTCCTCCCGTCGCTACCCTCGGACCAGACCCGGGGGGAACGTCAGTCACGTATTCTCAGCGCGGAACTCCCGATTGCCCCATGATTTTCGGCGATTGAGTGCGATATAGCACCTTGAGTTGGTCTACAAATAGTTGAGTCCCAAAATGTAGAATATTCATCAAATTAGAATGACACCCGGATGGCCGAGCTTTTCCACCCGTCCGATTTTCTTCCTCCTCAATAGTGTCCTAATATGACATGTGAGTTCTGTGTGAAGCGGCGCCACGATCTCTCTCCTGTATCTCGGAGATAAGGTCGCTGAGCTGAGCAAGTAGTGCTAGCACAATCTATCGTATCCCGCCTCGATCAAACGACGGATCCGTACAATAAGAAGGGGACCAATGAGAACTCTCTCGGCCCTGTGTTTCTACATCTGCTGTGTCCTGCTAGTTGTGATGAGTGCGGTCCCGTCGAGCGACGCGAGCGCTTGTTACACGCGATTCATGGTTCGTCTGTCGTATCTCTCGTTGGAATGAGACGGCTATCATCGTCCAGGATCGATCTTTTCCTTCTGTTGCAGAGTTGTCGCTACGATTATCAGTGTTGCTCCAGAAAGTGCGGCGGCAACGTCCAGGTGACAGTTTGTCTCTGAAACCTCCCCTCGGCCGAAGGATGGACGGGAAAAATGCATCAATAAATGTGACTTTTGGTCTGAACTGATATTTTCGGAGATCTCCCCCTAATGCACTGTTATGCGAGTTTCCATCGAGGGTATTCGAACCACGGTCTGTCCAATGTCCAATGCTCCGATTACAACGGGACCCATAGGAGGGGCAGACAGGCAACATGGAAGGAGTGAACTCTGATGCTAATACCATCGATCGATCGCCTTAGACGTGGATTCGGAGGTCGATTCGACGCCGTTTCGCATGCATTAATCGTGCCTCGTCCCAGATCTGATTGCGCAATCGGTAGATATCATCTCTCAGCTGCCAGGGGAAGAGCGACCAATGATTCGCTCCCAGAGTATGCAGTGGCGTACGGAGGATTTTCCACAGGGGGGGAGGAGAAAAGGAGGGGGGCGGATCTTCGCATAGGGCTGGGATCTGATACGGCGCTTCATATCATCTGGGAGAGGGCTAAAAGCCCCTGAGCACCCAATCCCCCTTATCCTGCGCACGTTCCCTGGGAGGATGTTCTGAAACAAGGTAGAAACATCTGCCTTCTCGAGTCAAGTATGAGCTCGTCTGCGTGAGATCTGTTGAGGCATCAGCAAGGAGCCACTCGACCTACGACCCACGATGCCGACGCGGTCGGAGTGAATCTATTGCATCGTGAGCTCCATCGTCCGCTTCGAGAGGTGCACCCTAGGACGGGTTTTCGAAAACTTCGCGAAGATCAATGGAGAAGTCACATGAAGTCCAATATCCCGCAGCGTCAGTTCATTCCAACATCAGAGATGTCAATCATCATATTTTATATTTGAATAATCTTTCTTTCAAAAAAGGATTCGTATAGAATCCACAAGTCATCCAATCGGAAAAATTGATGGAAGTTCCGGTATGAATCCGATGATGGAGCAGCTGGAGTTCATTTGTGCTGTGACTGATGCGGTATCTGCGGGTTTTGTTCGTAGTACCGAGAGCATTGCTGTTTCCAGTTCGCCATCTGTTGTTGATATTGCTGCGCGGCGCTATATTGGCTCCCCGGGGCAGCCGCTACGGTCTGCTGCGATCCTATACGAAGGAAAATCTAGCTGTAGCTGGGCGATAGGTAGTGGTGAAAGATTTCTCGGTCAGCGAAAAGGATTTAGACGTTGCCATTAAGACAGACCTGCTGGCCGCTGTTGCCACTGCTGCCAATAAGTCCACTGGTTCCGTTGATTCGCCTGGAGTTGCGTAGCCTGATATGGTTTCTGGGTTTCAGCTGGCGAGCTGTCCGATACCGCAGGTCCCGGAGCAGGAGTCGTCAACCACTGATTCTGGTTGTGACCCTTCCATTGCTCAGCCTGTAATGTCAGCGTTTAGAAGGAGAAATCTCGGTAATTACTAAGACCACGGGCATTTTCGACTTCTTCGATTTCCTGGAGAACCCACATTTTGCGCCGAAGGCCGTGCTCTCGGATCGTTGTAGAATTGTTGCCATTGATACCACTGCTGCTGCTGTTCTTGAGTCTGCTGCTGCGGCTGGTTGTAAGGCTGTGGATTCTGAGTCGATGTCCACGTGCTCTGGGGGGCGCAATGCGGCGTTGACTCGTGTTGCGGCTGCGGCTGAGCCGCCTGAGGGTGTGCGGCCCAAGGTTTTTGCGCAGTGTTATAACTCGGAGTGACTCGCGGAGATTCAACCTGGGAGCCGAACCTGCTGCCCGGGGCCTGTTGTGAGGAGGACCATCGACCCGGTACATTGTCGAAACGGCTATTCGATCCCCGCCTGTCAGCACCTCGGTTCCATCCGTCACGGCCAGCCGAATCCCGCGAATCCCTATTGTCATCTCTGTAGTCTCGGCCGTATCTCCGCGACTCCCTCCCACCGCGATCATCGCTTTCATCGTCCCGACTACTGCTGCGATAAGGTTGCTGCTTCCACGAGGCTCTCGGACTCCGATAATCGCTGCTGCCGCCGCTGCATCCTCTTTCACTGCCGTTTCTGTTATACGGTCCAGCGCTTGGCCGCCCGGCATTTGGGTGACCAGCTCTCGCTGACGGTGGATGGAATTGCTGCGGAAGCATACCCCCACGTGCCCAGCGAGCACCGGGGGCATTTGAGGCGTTGCCGCGCATCGGGCCCCAGTTCGAGCCAGGGTGGAAGCCTCCCCTTCCCGAGCCCCTCTGTCTGAAATCGCCGAAGCCGCTCCTGCTGAGAGCGCCGGGTGATCCTCTGAAGAAATTCCGTCGTCCGCCATCTGGTCTATTATGATCAGAATGACTCGGTTGTCGTCTTTTTCTGCGTGGTTCGATGCCCAACTCCTTAGCGGCTTCTTCGTTGTACTTCTCAACTTCTCTCTCAGCGTCATCGCGAGAAAGCTCGGCGAAAGTAAGACATCCTCTGAAATGCGACCCATAGGGCAGCTCGAGGCATGCTGAAAATTCATAATGACTCGTGAGATCCCTCAGGAGTCTGAGATAGATTCGGTCAGCTCGCGTAATCGGTTTGGATCGAATTGGGAGTTGCAATCACGAACCCTTCATTTCGGAAATAGTTTTATCCGACAAAAGATGTTCTTCCGGTGATCTCTTAGCATGCCGTTCTTTCAAGGTTTCCGCTGTCGTAATAAGAATGACGGCTCGCCTCTTGAAACCGTCGAAAAGACGCCATCTGGTCACTTGCACGGAGCCTTTCACGTTCGAATCATCGAGTATGATGTTCCTGTCGGGACAGATAGGCTTAT
The DNA here is from genome assembly GCF_000255335.2 of Galendromus occidentalis. NCBI lineage: Eukaryota > Metazoa > Arthropoda > Arachnida > Mesostigmata > Phytoseiidae > Galendromus > Galendromus occidentalis. The sequence goes on from NW_003803610.1 coordinate 25,810, forward strand.
TCGATACGAATCAATATCACCTAAGTTAGGGATTCTCCGTCATTAGGCACGAAGGACGGCTTCAGCTCGGGCAGGAGCACGATAACTGCTAGTTCTCACCTCCGTCTACTAGCTGCGGTCTCTATAAGCTTTGATAAGCAGCTCGTCGTCATTTTCGACAACTCGTCCTCATCACCTGAAAATTTCTTCGCTTCCGGTTTACCCTCGATTATCATCCGATCGAGGATGGTCGAAATACCGAGGACGTTGTAATGCTTCTCAGGATGTTTCTCCACGTGTCGCCGAGCCCAGGTCGATTTGCCTGACGATGGTAACCCGATCATCATGATCAGCTCGCTTTCGCGTCTTGAGTAGGGTGCTATGTCATCTTTCACCCTGTTCGAGGGTTCGGTTTTGAGCGGGAAAATATGTTCGAGCTCGCAGCCCTCCACTGGTAGTGCCTCCGCTTGACCAAGATTGACTTCGACTTTTATATTCTTTGTCAGCACGGCTGGATAGAGAGCACTTATTTTGCCTTCCCCGACATCTGCTTCTGGCTTCTCTCCCTGATCGGTTGATGTAGGTTCTTCTTGGCTCGCTGATCCTTCGTCGTCGGTCTTCTTCTCAGTTCCGCCTGAAGCCGTCGGCGCCGCAAGCACCTGCTGCGATCCCGGTGGGATTTCGAAAGCGACACCGAGATCCTTTCCGTTGTGTGCGAATCTGAGCTCAGCAGGACAGGTGTCGAGATTCAGCATCGAGGAGAATACATCACCTACTTTGAGATCTGGCAACTCCGCGAAGCCTTCGAAATCGCCTCCGGAACCCTTCTTGCCGCTCGAAGACAGTGCCCAGGATTGTTCATCTTCACCCAGTCGAGCACTTTGGTGATCGAGTCGACGGCAGAATCCCACACGGAGCAGATGCTTTTCATCGGAATCAATGTCCACATCTAGGAGCTCCAATACTTTAACATCAAACCTGCAAGAAATCGAGCGGTCACTCAACGTGTTCGTACTAATCGTGGGTATCGATCTTCTCGTTATCTAGCGGAGGCCTCGGAATGTTGTAAAAGCTTCATCAGAAATGCTCGCCTGATCTTCCCCTTGATGAAACCGTGCGAGCACTTCACACCAGCACACATCCACGCGAAATACGATTCCGATAAGGGGACGATGCTCATTGTTTCAGCGTCTATGCTGCAATTGAGATCTGAGGTATACTCGTCGAGCGTTATCGTTGTCCGCTGCTTATCAATCCATTCATTCTTGTTCTCGGCGGCGTTCTCCGAGGCTTTTCTAGAAGGAAGAGAGGCCGGTTGAGCGTTGCTGCCAGAGCCAGTTCCGTGGAAGCGCGACACGTGAACAAAGACGTTCCTGGCCTAGTTGGGAGCACTCACTGCCTTGTCGCCCGAGAACTCGATTCCCTGCCGTGAGACTTCCTCGTGGCATCGATGGCGTCTCCCGCAGTCTCCGAACCCTTGGCCGTTGATTCTGTAGCCTGCCCAAGCTCGCTCGCTGCCTCCCGCGCATCGGGAGCAATCTCGTCCGGCATGGGTACCGGTTTCTCGGCATCTTCTTCGCTCGACCTGGGCGCGGTAGCCTCCTGACTAGTATCGTGTCCCGAATCCAATAGGCTCTGGGAGCTGTTCGCAGCAGATTCAGCTGCTTCAGTTTGTGGCTTGTCCGAATCCAACACTTTGGCGGGTTCTTCGCCAAGGAGCGAGTTCTCCTCTTGATCCGTCAACATTTGCTCAGCAGACATGTTGTCGGCCTCTTTCTCAGTGGGCTGGAATAACAAATCCGGGGAATTAGCGGAGCCCGTTTGAAGAGAGGCTCCTGCCCAGGGCTCTATTGGGGGAGGAACAGTTGCGGAGCTAGCCTGATCGACGCCCGGGACGGATCTCAGGAGTGCCGTCCCTGGTTGGCAACCTCGAATCAATCATTAAAAATGTCACCCTAGATGGGAACTCTCTCGAGAGCAGTTCTGTTGAGTGACCAGTTCGAAACCGGCGCTTCCTGAAATCTGCGCCCCGGACAAGAGCCCTCACTTCCCTTCCGCTACGCGACACGGCAAAGCATATACCTCATCGCCGATGAGAGAAAGAAACATCTTGTCTGTGGTCTCGCTCTGAGCGTCTCTCGAGATATCTTCGTCATTCGAAATGTCTAACTTCTGTCGTTTCGGTTCCACGTCCTCAATGGGAGAAACCGCGGCTCTTCTCACGCCTGTCATGGACTCATCACGATCAGCGACTCCGACCGCTGCTTCTGGCTCTGCGGAATCGACTTCAGCCGTACTCTGTGGGGAAGAAGGGGGATTGATCACCTACTGTCGGTGAAAAATTCTATGGAGAGCCGCGTGTGGTTAGGAGATATCAGTTTGATTCGTTCGTACAACTGACCTCAGGATTTTGCTCCGAATCAGGCGGTTCGGCAGCCGCCGTTTTCCGTTCCTCGTCTAAAATTATTCAAACACTTCAAGATTAGCATTGTCCCCTGTCACGGTGAGAGGAAAAGCATCACAGGGAATCCCAGAACAAGAATGAGCGGGGTTTCTTCTGCCTCTCAGGGCGCGAGCTTCATTCTGAGTGACCCGCATAACGGAAAACGCCCCGGAACACAGATTCGTAAGATCTCCTCACAGTTCTCGGGAACAGACTTGTGGGGCTCGCCTCTCTGAATGATCGTCCTCACTGTTTCATGGATCACTCTTTGCTATTCGAAAAGAATTCGCAGCCTCACTCATCAATAGCTTACCTGAAGGATCGCCGGCTGGTGGAACACTTGGCTCAAGCACGGCACTTCCATCTTCAGTAACACTTTGCCCACTCTCGGTTGAGTTCGTCTCATTATGGGCGACCTCCAAGAGACGTTTCACGAGCACCGCTTTCACCCCTTTAATGTCGAGACCCTTTTCCGCGAGCTTCTCCCTGAGCTTTACCACAGTGAGCTTCAGCAGTTCTTCTTCCATTTCTGGGGAAACGGCACCAAATAGTTCTCCAGATGCACTCAGTTGGCAAAGTCTTCGGTTGACGGTTGCGGCAAATGGCGACCGCCAAGACTGAACTCTTCCGAAAACACACGAGACCGTACTCTTAAACCTCTTCCGAAGATCCCGATCACGTGCTGACACCGTCGAAGGGTTTTGTGAGCACCGGATCGTAGTGAGCGCTTGTTCCTTCAATCAGAAACCCAGTTCCCCGTTCGAACCTGCAACACAGGGTTGTCTGAAAAGCATAGCGGTAATCATACCGACGACGGGCGGCAGTCACACACTGGTCTTGTTTTTGTTTTGCTCCAGTGGATACGCACCGCGAAGGGGGCTCCGTCCCTGATTCGATATCCGAGCTGTAAGCTCTGATTCCCGTAGTGATGTTATCCTGCCCAAGATACCGTTTTTCTCTGCGTGATCCAAGTATGCGAGAAACACATCCGAGAGGAGTACGGGGGTTGAAAATCATGCGGAGCGAAATCTGTTGATAGGACTGGAGGGAGAGAGTGAAAGACCACAACCACAATGATGGTCTCAATGATCTTTGCTGGAGGTTTCGAGACCATCAGGCGTCTCTCCCAAAACTTCGTTCATCCCTGTACGGGTACGGACGAAGAATCTCTAGTCCCAGGGACCAGGCTCTGACCGCACTTGGTTTGCGGGGTCTCCGGGGCCCTCTCTCCCGCTACCCGTCGAATCCGAAGGCTGCTGTTTCCACTTTCCACCCTTAGGATCAATGAATAATATCACCCAGAACGTACGAACTTCCGCGAGCGACCAATGCTGCGACACAACGTGCCACCATCGTTGGGGAGGTCTTAGGGTTCGGTTCTCGAAGCTGGTCGATACTGATTCTTGTTGAGGAACCAGGGCTTAGGGAGTAAGGATTTCTAAGGTATCACTCGTTATCCTCCGTAGATCCTCCTGTGCCTCCGCTGAGGCTGCATCGAACGAAAATAAGCGTCAAGTAAAATGAGCATCGGCGCTGAGTTTGTCCGAGAGCGACAGATGTCGCAATGCGTGAGCGAGAAGATCGGAACATTCGTGGAGCGCATGGAGCGAGTATCTTTCTCCGCTCTCAAGCCACAGATCGAGGCTTATTAAAGTCACGCATGACGCATGAGACATTAGGCCGTCGATTGCTCCAGACAAGACAAGGTACCAGTCGGCGAGTAGTGATGCTGATGAGCGCATTTTTCGGATTTCTGTCTGGATTCGGTCTGCTACTAGAGTGGTTTCGGTTTCGAATCCGATCGGTCTTTTCCGCCGCAGGCGTCCTGCTCGAGGTGCACACGCCATCATGAAGGTGAAATTTCCACATTTTTTTAGTGTAACTGTGTCTCTCCTTGAGTGATATCCCGAGGCTTTTGCCCCCCACCCATCGCTCCCCCGACCTGACTTGAAGTTTCTCGATATTTCGCTGTTCTCTCCGTGATTTGGACAGATTCGGCTCTACCCCTGATATTTTTCTCTTCTATCCTCCATACATCATACATCACGATTGCGATTCCTTGTATATCGTGATCCGTGTTGTGCTTGCTCAACCTGTCCGAGGGAATCACGGAGTTGATTTCGCTCGCACGTTGACTTCATGAGGGAGGCTGAAATCCTTGTTTTCACAGCTCAACATAAGCTACCCAGCCACGGGATGTCAGAAACTGATCGAAATCGATGATGAGAAGAAGCTTCGTCCATTCTACGAGAAGCGGATGGCTCAGGAGGTCGAAGCCGATTCTCTCGGCGACGAATGGAAGGGGTAAGCTCGCCGGCAAGCATATGTATCACTTGTTTTCTTATCCTCCCGTCCCGTGTGGCGGCTCTCGCGTTCGGAGCATTCGTCCCGCTGCAACCACGTGGCTTTCAGAATGACACGACAGATGAGCTGATTTGGTGCTACTCCAGAGGGAAGGAGTCTTTCTGATGAAATTGTCTCAGATCTGTCTGCCAGCGGTCCCATAGCCTCAATGACGAAGAGACTCAATTCCGAATCGAGTGCTGTCGTCCATGTTTTTTCCGTGGAGCCTTTCTCTAGAGTCCGCTTGACTTCTCTGCCATCCACATAACGCCGATGATTCCCTATCCTGTGAAGTAGATCCGCGTGTGGCTCCTCACAACCGACCGATCGAGTCCTGAGAGCTTTTGCGCGACTCTTACGGGAAAACGGGAATCTTGCATGATGAAAGCCTGTCGCAAGCTTGGTCTGCAGAAGTGACGTCCTTTTGATGATCTCTTGAAACCCACAGCTTCGGCATGCTCGACGCATACGGCTAGAGCTGCATCCGTGCGGTTGGGCGCTCTACCCAGAAGAATGTCCGCTCCTGGGCTTCTGCCGGATGTACTCTCAGATCGATGGGGATACCTCCGGGCGGTCGGAGGCTCAGCTCGTTTGGAGCTTCGCTTGCAAACGTGCAGTACATTTAATCAGGAGCCGCGAGGACGCTGCCGCTCGCGCATGAGTGAGGGGGCTGCAATCTCCGCGGAAAACCGACTCGCGGGTACCCGAAAACGACGCGATCGAAAACATTTGCTCCCGGTATCCGTCCTCGGGAGCATGACCTGATCGGGGATGCCCGGGACTTCGAAGCACGGCTACGTGGCCCTGCTGGGAAAATTCATTCAAGGTCTCCTGATAAGTTCGGCCTAGAGCTATCTGCGATCCAGGATCGTAGCTGCAAGGACGAAAAGACATTGATCCCTTATCTTCGATGACTGAGAGCGAAATCTTCGAGCGGATCTATCGATGACATCAGTCGCGAGTGTATAGAGGAATCCTCATTATTCGCTTATGAGCGCATCCGGCGTTTCCGCTACCCCCGGATTCGAAGTCCTTCCGAGACTGACAGGGTTGAATCTTCTTTCCAGCTACGTGTTCCGTATCACTGGAGGAAACGACAAGCAAGGTTTCCCCATGAAGCAGGGCATCCTCTCCAATGGTCGTGTCCGGTTGCTCTTGTCCAAGGGCCATAGTTGCTATCGTCCACGTCGGAATGGTGAACGCAAGAGGAAGTCTGTGCGGGGATGCATCGTCGACTCCAACCTCTCGGTTCTTTCCCTAGTGGTTCGTAGGAAGGGTGAGGCTGAGATCGAGGGTTTGACCGATAAGACCGTTCCCCGTCGACTTGGTCCCAAGAGAGCCTCGAAGATCAGGAAGCTCTTCAACCTCTCGAAAGAGGATGATGTAAAACAGTACGTCGTCCGCAGGCCAATCACCCCGAAGGAAGGTGAGCTCGCTTAGTTCAGTCATCGGTTGCCGCCACCATCACATTCATGCCCGCTGCCGTTGAGTTACGCTGCAATAGACCTAATTGTCGGCGTCAATTTGGTGCCGGAAGAATAAGATAGTGCTCCACACATGACTGCTTTGAGATGGCATTCGTGTACTAAGAGCCTATGACACTATCCCGTCCCTCCACGATTCATGTAGCGACAATCTCTTTCATCCGATCCGATTCAAACCTCTGCTCTACCGACCCATTCTTCTCTTACATGAATATTAAGGTCTGATGAATAAACACTACGTTTCGTCTTCTTAGGATCTGAAGGGAAGCTGAAGAAGCCCAAGACCAAGGCACCCAAGATCCAGCGTCTGATAACGTCGCAGATGCTCCAGCACAAGCGCAGGAAGATCGCCCTCAAGAAGGCACGAATCGCTCGGAAGCAAGAGCAACAGGCTGAGTACGCCAAGCTACTCGCTCAGCGTACCAAGGAAGCGGCCGACAAGAAAGCCGAGCTCATTCGCAAGAGGAGATCGACTCGGGAATCGCAGTCTTCAGCGGATAGCGCCCCCGCCAAGAAAGCCAAGGCGACTGTTGAAGTTCTGAAGAAGGACATCAAACCTCAGGCCAAGGCTGCCGTGCCTACGGCGCCTGCTAAGGGCAAGCCCGCAGCACCCGCTGCGAAAGGCAAAGATGTCGGCAAGAAGGGAGCTCCTGCCCCCCCTGCCGCGAAGCCCGCCGCTAAGTCTGCTCCAACGACCGCTCCTACCGGCAAGAAAACCGCTGCGCCCGTCCCAGCGAAGGAGGCTCCGAAAAAAGCCGCTGCTCCGGCTGCGAAAACAGCAGCGTCAGCATCTAAGAAAGGAGGTGCTAAGAAAAAGTGAAAACGAGTTGTTGGACGGGAAAATAAATGAATGCCCCTTTCGAATAATCATCGTGATCATTCTCGGCGAGGCAACGACTCATTTCCTCATGAGTCCTTCTTCCCCCATTCGTACACGGCTTGTGGCTCGAATTGCTCCTCTTACGTGCCCGGACGATTCCCCGATTACGTTCATGCGGTTCCCTCTTGAAGCAATGGTCATTTCGCCGAGTCCAATCCACCGGATGTCGGGTGATTCAGCTCATATCCACGAGATCCGGCAAACTCGATATTTTAAGGATCTATCCATTCGTATTCCCGCCTATAGATTGGAGCCGGGAACGGATAGAACGACGGGAATTTATATAGCTTGGGGTGGAAATGCATGAACGCGCATGTACCTATGTTATGTATGTAGATCTGATGTACCGATAATCGCGCTTCCTGGAGAGTGACCCGAGCCTCCCAATTAGCTCGCATCAGCGCTAATCTACTCGAATTCGAGTGACCCCGAGCACCGTTCACAGCGAGGAATCATTCCCCAACATAGGCCTCTGGATCCCGAAGTCCGAAACGGTCTAGCAAGAGTCTCGCTGCGTTCCCGAGATGAAGTCGCGCGGGATTTCGCTCAGAGAGAGCACACAAAGTTCTTAAAATGCAAAAAAGGCAGGGGGTTGGGCCTTTGTCGTGCTGGGGGCAGATGATCAGCACCAACATGGAGCTCTATGATATGGAAAGAGGTCTTGAGAAGAAATGTTTCAAGAGAAGGGGGCTTGGCCCCTTGCCCCTCTTCCACTCGGCACGCCTTGTGATGAGGTGTGCTCATTCCATGCAGACCGCGGAATCGCGAACAGAAGCCAAAATTGTAAAGTATGCGGGAGGTGTCGCAGGCAGCGAAATTATCGAGTCCCGGATCAAACAAGCTCGTCATCCACGGAACTTTGTTGGGCCTTCCCCAGGGAAGGGAGTTACTGAGTTTGTGTTGCGCGTTTTTTTCAGATTCCATCGCTGCTCTTTTGGAAAACGCAAACCGCGAGACGATCTGTACCACCTCTCTGGAAGCTCACGAAGACTGGTTGGCTCATCTCCAGACAACATCCCGATGACTTTTCTTCCGCTTGTGACCAAAGTCGATGGCGTGCCTAAAGATCATAGAGTCCTCATCTCATTTGCCTTCTTTGCAGTCTACTCTTCGAGATACTTCGATATAGATCTTTGGCTGCCTAGTAGGCACTGCTCCGTTCAATATCAGAAAGTGAATCTGATTGATTGCAAGATTCACGGGTTTTTCGCACCGGAGGATCGCCTGTTTTTGCGGCACGCTCTCCCCGAAGTGAGTCGCTGCCGACGGGGGAGTCCTATGATGCAGATGGATTCAACGGTCTACGAGGTTGTGGGCTGGACCCTCACTGCGTAGATGTCGATAGCGAGGCTCATACAGATGATCGAAGAAAATGAAATCGTTGGCTTTTATTGTTCCGGAAGCATTATTTTGGCCGACTGCCTTCTTTCTCGAACACCTCCCCGCATCTACGGAGGCAGCCGAATGGCGCCAGAGAAGCCTCCGTAGATGAGAGGGGAGATCTTCTAGCAGAGCCATCCGCTCACAGAATGCGCCGGAGAAGAAGGTTCGGCTGTAAGCGGCTGACAGCGTATGCTCCCGCTGCCTTATGAGTCCCAGCTGAGCAGAATCAGCCGTCACACAGCGCTCTATCAGATTCGTCGGTTGGCGTTTCGCGAGCGTCCGAGTGAAACTTCCCCACAGGGCTGTCACGGAAGGAAGTGGGCGCCGGCGGTGCTGATTTGCGCAGGCTCTGTGGTCGAGGTGCGTATCCGGGAGAGATCATCTGCTCGGCAAGGCAACGAACTCAGCGAAAAACCTCGAATTCTTCGGTGATGTGGAGCAGATTCCGACCAACACGAAATCGGTGACTAGTTCGGTGTCGGAATAAAGCTCATTGATATGAGGAGGCGGGCGGCACATTACGGTATCGCATCGAGCCCATGTCATGCGTCTTACTCCACATCCGTTGAAGTTTCGTTTTCAAGCAGATTGGGAATCACAAGAAAATATTGGTTATGTCACTTATCACCGCAGCGTGCGCCGTAAATCTGCAAACCGCGCCAGATACGATAAGAGTCTCGCCTCGACTGGGATCAGCAGCGACACCACGGTCCTCCTTCGAACTGTGACGACTCCGAACAACCGAAAGTGTTCTGTAAATCGAATGTTCGCGCCGAGCTCCGGTTTCGGGAAGAAAATAATTCAGAGGGAAACTCCGATGCAAAATGTTCCGTCAAAGGGCGGTATATTTCAAGGCCTACAGATCTTACTGCACCTCAAAGCGACTGAACGAAGGTTAGTTCGCCGTTGTGATCGAATGGAACCGTCTATCGATGAGCTCTAGAAGACCCCGGCTAAGATTCGAGCGATCTCCACAAAGTAGGAATAAAAAAGCACTCTAAGTTCGAGAAGATATTACCTCTCCCTAGTGCTGGGTATCGGCACCTCGAAGAGCACGAGGCACCGAGTATTGGAGTCCTATTGGGTTTTTCTATGATCAGCTTCCGCGTCCACGTCATCGACCAACTCGCCGTCCTCTCGTTCTTACCTTCATACGTCTCTATCGCTTCTCCTTCATTGAATTCTCCCGGTACCCGAGCTCTGAAGAACGATGCGATTAACGCATCCACGAATTCTCTGTTTCCGTGTCTCTTCCTAGACGATGCTCGCATACAGCGCTTAGCCACCGCGATCCGGCAACACGGTCATCGACACGCTAACGTCAATCCCCTCGGCAGCGTCAAAGCGACGCTTCAAGAACCGTGAGTAGGGAAGCTGAAAACCGATGTCGAGTCTACTGCATTCGATTTGAGCCGTTCCCCTAACTAACAATCTCTTCCTTGGTCTAAGAGCTGCAGAAAAAATCGAGCCCGAGGATTTTGGCTTGTCACGGGACACCCTCCTGGACTATGCAGGGCAAACTGGGACCGTTGACGAGTGGTATAAACGCATGCTCGCCATTTATGGGGGAAACATCGGACTGGAGTTTATGCACCTCGTGAGTTCCCTAAGATATTCTCACCTCACACAGGAACTCGACTCGACCTGCCTTCTTCTTCCCATTTTCACCTTTTTCCTCGACATCCAGGACCGAACGCGGCGTGATTGGTTCATCAAATCCTTAGAGCGGGACCTCTATCTATCGGCAACTCCGACGAAAGAGTTCCAGAAGCAGATCCTGAGAGCTCTTCTCGAATCTCAGAATTTCGATCATTTTGTAGCCAACAAGTTCGCCACGACTAAACGTTATGGGGGAGAGGGGGCTGAGAGCATGCAAGCCTTCTTCTTGCAGTTATTCCTGCAAGCTCCGATAAGTGAGTGAAGTGTCTTGATTTCTTATGAATTCCCCATCCCCGCACAAGGAATCTAATACGGCGCTTTTCGGCTTGATGAGCATCTCACAGAGACTCGGAATATTTCTCCTTCAGGCGGCATAACAGACCTCATAATCGCGACACCCCACCGAGGCCGGCTGAACCTACTGACGGGACTTCTCAATTTCCCTGTCGAAACAGTTTTCCGCAAGATGAGAGGATTGCCCGAGTATGAAACATTCAAGCATCCAAGTGCTACCGGGGACGTTTTGAGCCACTTGTTCACCTCCACAGAAGTTCAAGTTCGTCCCTGAGCAGTTCATTACGTATGGAATGATGCCATATACGATATTGTACGACCGAAAGTACGAGACATATTCCGATTCGGACGGGCAGAAATCTTTCTCCTCATTCACACATCAACAACATCGACATCCGAGACTCATCGATGTGATTGAGGTTCCGTTATTTTCCCGTGATTCGGGCAATTAACGGACGCACGACAGTCGCGACCGACGTTCCTGTGAGCGAAGGATCCTGTCTGTCAGCGTCTACGCGTATTGACCCGAACCGAAGTCTGAACATCGTGTTTTCAGGGGAACTTGCGCGTGAGTTTGCTCCCAAACCCCTCTCATCTTGAAGCTTCCGCTCCGATGGCCGTGGGCAAGGCCCGCGCGCGTTTACAACAGCTTCTGGGAAACGATCGCTACAGCTCGCTCTGCAATTCGACTGATTATCACAACTCGTGGGTTTTGCCGCTTCAAATCCATGGGGATGCCTCATTCGCCGGCCAAGGTGTCATTATGGAGACTCTCCTTCTATCTGGGCTCCCGCATTTCAAAACAGGGGGATCCTTGCACCTCATAGTGAATAATCAGGTCAGTAAGTTCGTGGAACAATCGGTGGACATCCTTGAAATGACTCGATCAATTTGCCTGTGCATAGTACCGTGAGCTTGGCATCTTCCGTATTTGCGGAACATGCACGCAGAGAATCGAAAGCCGTGAAAACTTAGGGCGGAGAGACCCGGTGACTGAAGGCACCCTACATAGGCAAGGTTTGATACTGAGTTGAGCGTCGGGCGCAGAAAACCTGCTGCACTATCTTCGATAGTATCGGAAACCTGATATCTCCGTCGAATAGTCGGAGTGTTGGCCTGCCGCTTGAGCCCTCCTCGAAGACCATGGGCATGTATGGACTGTTGATTGGCTTCTCCGCACGAAGCCGTCGAAACTCAGGACATTGTTCAAACATTCCTGAGGCGGCGGAACGGGACCTGCCGTTCATGGGTGATAGCAGCATCCACGTGGGAAACAGGGCGAGAACACCGCGCGAAACTCCACACAGTTTACCGGAGAGCCGACCGGGAGAAGAGGGTGGGTTGTCGTCTCGATGCCCTCGCATCCTGCACTAGGAATAGCGATAATTCACCAATTTCGGGTGTAGGCCCTCTTGACCGAGCCTCCTCGGGCCCGATGAGCGGTTGGTCCGACTGACCGGAGTGAACACCACATTCGAGAATCCGGATTCCGGTCCGATTAAGCAGAGGGTACGATCATCCGTCCCACGTATCCTCAGGTGGCTCTCTTCCGAGATCCTCCGGATAGGGCATTCTCTGCAGTCAGAGGGAGTGCTCAGAGTGCTTCTTGGTGGGAGCTATAGCGAATGTTCCGACCGAACTCAAGTGAAACAGCTAAGCATTAGGAGTTTCCACGTTCTGTGGGGATCCAGAGTCGAAATCGGACCGAATAGACCAGCTTTTCTCATACTTTCCCGATCCCTCCTCACTGATTGTGAGCGAAATCCCTGTTCGAAAGAGAGACTGGACTTGAGGACACAAGAGTCACCGCATTGAAGTTTTCTACCGTTCATTCTTTGAATCATAGGTCGATGAGATGAATATGTCACGATCCGCTGGATACTTCACAACTAAGAATTGGTTCCATAACTTCATCGTATGAACATCTCACATGAATTAGTGCAATCTTTGTCGCTGCAGATCGTCCAGATGCGTTCAATACGTATTCCCGTTGATTCATCGCCGCGGCGGTGAAAAGATGCTCGATAGCTCCGGGGAGACCTCTGAGGATCCCCCCGGGGAAGACGGGAGAAGGAGAAGACGGGTGAAGGGAAAGACGGGTGAAGGGAAAGACGGGTGAAGGGAAAGACGGGTGAAGGGAAAGACGGGTGAACGGGAAGACGGGAGAACGGGGAGACGGGAGAACGGGAAGACGGGAGAACGGGAAGACGGGGGAACGGGAAGACGGGAGAACGGGAAGACGGGAGAACGGGAAGACGGGAGAACGGGAAGACGGGAGAACGGGAAGACGGGAGAACGGCAAGACGGGAAGACGGAAGAACGGGAAGCGGAAAAACGCGAAGACGGGAGAATATGTCACGATCCGCTTGTTACGTGACAACTAACAATTCGTTCCATAACTTCATCGTATGAACATATCACAAGAATTACTGCAATCATTGTCGCTGCGGATCGTCCAGATGCGTTCAATACGTATTCCCGTTGATTCATCGCCGCGGCGGGAAAAAGTTGCTCGATAGCTGTGGGGAGACCTCTGAGGACCCCCGGTTTAGAGGGGAAGAGGGGAAAACGGTAGAACAGGGAGACGGCTGAAAGGGAAGACGGTAGAACAGGGAGACGGCTGAAAGGGAAGACGGTAGAACAGGGAGACGGCTGAAAGGGAAGACGGTTGAAAGGGAAGGCGGGAGAGGGGAAAACGGGAGGAAGGGAAGACGGGAAGACGGGAGAACGGGAAGACGGGAGAACGGGAAGACGGGAGAACGGGAAGACGGGAGAACGGGAAGACGGGAGAACGGGAAGACGGGAGAACGGGAAGACGGGAGAACGGGAGAACGGGAAGACGGGAGAACGGGAGAACGGGAAGACGGGAGAACGGGAAGACGGGAAGACGGGAGGACGGGAAGACGGGAAGACGGGAAGACGGGAGAACGGGAAGACGGGAAGACGGGAGAACGGGAAGACGGGGAAGATTAGGTCACTATCAGAGCACCCGCGGAGCTCGACGGAAAGGAATCATCCGAAACGCTTTTGACTGCGGAGCGTCTTTCAAGGTGGGTTATACGACACCAACTATGCTTGGCAAATCGTCTTTCTACAATTCGGATGTGATGAAGACAATCGGCGCGCCAATCCTTCACGTAAATGGTGATCATCCTGAAGCAGTTTGCACGGTCGCTCAACTTGCTCTCGACTACAGGTGAGCTTTCGGAGGGAAATAGTCTGTATTGTGATCATCATGGGGAATCTGAGTGGCTCGACCTCGCTGGATAGAGGAAGTAGTACGAGAATCGCCTTTCCAGACAATGTTTCGGAGGGGATGTTTTGGTTGACATGTGGTGCTTCCGACGATGGGGACACAACGAGATGGATGACCCAACTTTCACGAACCCCGTCATGTATAGAGAAATTCGCTCGCGCGGGTCTGTTCCGGATCTTTACGCAAGCAGGCTGGTGGTAGGTGACACGGGAATACAAATCAGCCGAGTTTCATGCCCGGTCATTTTAGCCCACGGGGGCTCAGCCCGTCGAGTCTCACAAGACATCCTCTCTCGCCAGGCCGAGGGCGTCGTCACTGAAGCAGAGGTGGAGAATCTGCTCGAGAGCCATTCACGCATCCTAAATGATGGTTTCAAGAGACTCGAGATCACTCAGGCGCAATCGCAATGTTTCAACGGTAGATGGAAGTCAATGGGAACGGCTCCCCGAGATGCACTCTTGACCGTTGACACGGGGTTCCCGAAGGACGTTCTCCAATACATCGGGCTGAAGTCCGTGGAAACTCCGGAGAGTTTCGTGAGTTGGATAGCGACTCCTTCCAAAGCTTCAGAATCAGTTTTCGCCTAAAACAGAAGAAGGTGTCTGAAGACCTCTCAAGAGGATGTCCCGGACTCGGCTCTCATTCGCTCGTCTTCTTTGCAGAAAGTTCATCCCCACCTACGGAAGGTTGTGATAAACGAGCGGACGAGAAAATTCACCGAAGGACAAAAACTAGATTGGGCTATGGCAGAGTTGCTTGCTTTCGGATCTTTGCTCTACCAAGTTAGTGCTCGTGGTGCGTCCTCCCTCACGGTGTTGAAACGCGTCAAGTCTCTAACGCTCTGATCCACTCGCAAATCTCAGGGATACAATGTTCGTCTCTGTGGACAAGACGTGGGACGAGGCACATTCAGTCAGCGTCATATTGAGCTTGTCGATAACGATACCGAAGACCGCATCATCACGCTGAACAATTTGAGACCCGACCAGGGTTTCCTTGAAGTCGCCAACTCGCCGCTCAGCGAAGAAGCTGTGATGGCTTTCGAGTACGGATTCAGTCTAGAAAGTCCAGAAAACCTCGTCATTTGGGAAGCGCAATTTGGTGACTTCCACAACAGCGCCCAGGTGGTGTTAGACACTCTCATTACCTCGGGCGAACGGAAATGGCTCTTACAGAGTGGGGTCATTATCCTACTCCCCCATGGGATGGATGGAGCCGGACCAGAGCATTCATCGTGCCGCATCGAAAGATTCCTTCAGGCGAGTACGATCATCATTATCAGCAGTATCGACAGCCGTTTAACCAGTCCGGAATGGCCATCGTTTGCGAGCCTTGGCCTCAGAAAACCTGTCCTCTCTATCAACTCTGACTTCTTATCGTCCTCAGATGTGTGACAGCAATGAGCAGGACATGCCGGATTCTGAAGACGTGAATTTTAGATTTGTAAATCCGACGACCTCGGCCCAATACTTCCATCTTATCAGACGACAGATGCTGACAAACTTCCGGAAACCACTCATCGTTGCGTCCCCGAAACTAATCTTGAGATTAGACGGAGCTTCCTCGTCGCTTGAAGAAATGGCTACTGGTATGGTGATAGGGACTCCGACTTTCATGCACAGCAATTCGTGCCGAAGAACTCGCTTAGAACGCCGGACCCATTTCAGGAACCTCATTCCAAACAGTGTTGACCTCCAGAGAGGACAGCGACCGCAGCGCTGTGAGACGGATAATTTTATGCAACGGTAAACATTACTTCGCGCTCGAATCGAAGCGGAAGATCAAGAAGCGGAACGACGTCGCCATCGTGCGCCTCGAACAACTGTGTCCTCTGCCCGTGGCGCGCATAGCGGAAACTCTTTCCACATACCCGAACATGAAGGAAGTGGTCTGGGCCCAAGAGGAACACCAGAATCAGGGAGCCTGGTCCTTCATCAATCCTCGCATCAGGAATTTCCTGAACATTCAGGTGATTCACATTGATTTGTATCCGATACGCAGAGCCGGAAGCACGGATGCATTCGCGCCTGGAGTTTGCTCATTCGATTTCCCTACCTACCCTCCAGATGCTATACCGTGGTAGAGGACCCCTAGGAGTGCCCGCTGTGGGCGTCGGCGCCGTTCATGCGGCCGAAGCAGAATCAATCCTGGAGTCGGCGTTCGAATAGCTTGGGAGTCCGAAGAAAAGGGAAATTTCCATAAATTCACCATTCCCGGGAACTTTCATCGCTCATTCTCTCACGAAGATTTTGAAGACGATTGGACTTCGACGCCGCTAAGCCCGACCTGTGAACAGAGCGGCCTGGAAACTTTTCCTCCATGTTCCTGCAGGCCGACTAGTAGTCTACTGATTCCCCAGCTGGAGTCCTGAAGGTCTCGAAATCTCTTGCCAAGTTCAGTATGATGGAAACGTAGCGATCACCATAGCAACGTTTACCCTTAACGAAATACCTATCTCCCATGATCTACGCAAGTCCCCGGATATTCGTGAGTCTGAGTCGGGAGTCGAGCCGGCTTGAGAGGAATGATGGCGACGAATAAAGCTGTGCTTCATTGGTCCGGCTGCACGCTCTACAATCAGGTAGTTTCTCCTGAATGGAGTAGCAAATCATCAAGCGTCGGAGATACGATCCATCCTGTTCAGAGTTTGGAGCTCTAACTCCTCCGTGGCACTTCCGACCTTGACTCCCGTTCTCTGCGAATGGAAATCGGAATCAGTTTCTCGTTTAATCTCGAATAACTCCCGGAAGCCGCCATTAAGAGTCGAGACCGAGAATGAAGCTCTGCGCTTGAAGGCATCGATCGCGAGGTCCTTCAATATTCGACTCATAAACGCTGATTGCGGGGAGTTTGACGGCTTCCGGATCGTACGTTTTTCGCGGACTCCAGATGATGGTTATTCGCCTACTTGCTGATACCCGATGAGACACCTGCTCAGAGCTGCTCCTTCACTCCAAACAGCTTTATGCAGTGAGCCTCCCGCTCATTTTGGAGCAAGACCTTGCCCAGAACTGATCATCGCCGTCTCACTCGATTCGAAGTAGCCCCTCAGACTTCCTCGCCTCAAGACTGTCTGGAGAACTTATTAGGCAGGTACAACGATCCGTCTAATGATGACCTCTCCTGCGCTCTTCACCAGTCTTCTATCAACACATAGGTACCCGAAGCCTTCTCCTCGCCTCCACGGAAGTCCTCGCCGTTTCCATCCTCTTGCTGGTCCCGAACGCATCATTTTCCCTACGTCTGACCTGTTGGCGCCGGCCCCCCCGCAGTAACATAGTACATACCATCCTTTATACCTTCTTATCCGAAAATGAACGTTCCCGTTTGGGGAAAAAGGTTTCGCAGAGCTCTACTATCTGGAAAATCTATCCTTGCTAGTCCGGAAAGCTTCTCTCCTCGGTGCCAAACGATGGGCACCTCATCGGAATTCCCGCACGAGCCATGCACCTCTGCAGCCCCGAGCTTGGTTGAACCCCACCTGGCGTACCCGCGGACATCGTAATGGAGACATAAATGGGAGTCCAGTCATAGACCCAGTCGGACGGCTCCGCGGCGCCATTGGAGGACAAAAAAGCGGCGAGCGGTGCTGCTCCTTTCCGGCCAGCTCGCCTTCCGATTCTCCCTTGAAACTTCGTTTGCCGACTCCTCCCACGCTGATCTACTCCCGGGATAACCGGCCCCCAATCGTTTGCACCTGCAACTTTTTGCATCTAGCGGCATCCAAGCTGATATTTTTTTCTAGACTCCCCTCTTCTTAGAGAGTCTGACCGACCACCTCTTCGCGGCACTATCCAGCTCCGGGCTTTTTTCGGCGGAAGTTTGAAGAATGGCGTTTTTTCTTGCCATTTCGCGAGGATTCCTACACGGTGGCGCGCGAACCGATTTCGACGGGAAGATCCGGAACCGCCGCAGATTTTCTCGGGCTTCGTGAAGGTCCCGATCTCGACCCGATCCGACCTGCTTAATACTGCCTCGACCGAACTGCGACAGAAGTTTTCCTGTCCTCCCGTCTGGGGTTCCCGCATGTATAGCCTCAACAGCTTGTTAGAGACAGCACGTCGAATTCTCCCATCCCACGGAAGCTGCCCATCATCGGAGACTGGGCTCCCATTAGAGCATCTACATTATGTACCGTATGAGAATCTTTGTTCACCCCTCGAGAGTACCGAAGTCCTAGAAATGATCAAACCGTAATTATTGAGTAGTCTCGAGCGCGAACATATCCTGCGCCGTGGCCCGTGACAGACTCCGCGTGGAAACGATTCAGTGACTGATGAGTGAGAGCGGATGTCACGCGTGAGCTGCTCGAATTCTTGTCTCACCGCTCCCTCTCCACAAATGCTGCCGGATTTGAGAGTCGAATCCGAGAGAAGTACGAGCAATGCGCAGGCGCAGCAACACCTAGGAGCAGGAGCGCCAGCATCGGCAGCGGCCCGCCAAAAGGCTACGGCATCGCGGCTCCGGAATCAACAGCACCGTCGATTACCGCACAAAATGGTGCGGCAAGCCCAGAAATACGCGTGTGCACATTAGACGACTGCGGCTCTCCCCTTCGCCCCGGGCCCGTTTTGACCGTGTAAACGAACTCCGAAATCGACTCCCCTTTCGCGAGGGTCGTCATGGCTTGTCTGGGGCCTGATTCCCCTTCATGGGGGAAGGGAACGCCCATTCCCTCTCTCCCTCATGCCTTCGCCTGGAAGTGGGGCAGGAAGATTCGCGGACTGGTCAGTCCCGATTGCGCCAATGGAAGTCGCCAGATTGGAACGATCAAGCCAAAGCGAGGGTAGTCGGCGAGTGGTACGCCAGCCAGTGCATTTCGCACTCTGAGCCCCATGGCGTTCGACGATTGACGAGAGGGGAGAGATAGCAGTCTGATAGCCGCTGTGACAACCGAGCTACGGAAGCGGATGAGTTCTCAGTTGATCGACAGCTCCGATCTTTGCTCACTTCCTTCATTTCAGAGGCACCGACAGTTACAGATGGACCTCGTGTGGAAAGTGTAAGCTTTAGAGGTGGTAAGGCCGACAGGCAGATAAGCCGATTGCGCACCAATACGCGGACGTGAGCGACGTCGCTGATTGAATTCGTCTGCCGCAACGAGGGTGTAGGGAGGAGGCCTCCTGCGTGCTTGCTGCGCTCTGCTGGCGGCGGCATCGATGATGATTATGGCGATGACGCATGCGCATATATTCTCCTTGAGCTCACAGACAATCTGAGAGTGAGCACGAGGCTCCTCGCAGGCACTGGGAGAGAATTCATCGTCAACACACCAAGCGAAAAAAGGAATCGAGCGAAAGAGTCCAAAATTCTCGAGATCAAATGTTCTTCGGGAATATCATATCGTATGAAAACCGACGACGCGTCTTGATCAGATCAGAAGTTTGTCACGGTGCATGGCTAGCCATGACGGCGAGTACGGACCCCGCGCATCCCGGACAGGACTTTTCATAAACGCGAGCACACACTCAGTATGAAGGCTTCTGAAGTCAGCTCACATGAGTTGTTTCAATTCGAAACGTTTGAGTACGCTAAACGTTCTGGGAAGCTCGGGAAGATTGAAAAAGCAGAGACGATTCGACTCTCCAACATCTTCCCCTCTTTTCTTGGCAGAATTGTAAATATGAATAATACTGCGACACCTGGGCGATTCGGGTGAAGATCGGAGGAAAAAAGTGCTCCTATCAATTATGGTGTCTGCTGACATTGATGTGCTAGCCCGACCGCCCTCTCAGCCTCTTCTCCTCGTAGTGCTCTTGTCGGCCCTTTCCCTGCAGCGTGTGGCGACGGCGGTGGTGGTAGTTCTCCTCCCTCCCCCGGAGTCTTCGTCCCTAGGAGACTCTCAAACTTAGTAATTCGAATGCCGTAGCTGACGACGGCTAGGAGCGGCGCGAGCTGCTCCCGTGACCATTGAGGAAACCACGATTACATCGGATACTGTTGGGACGGCTGCACCGACAAGAACCTAGGCTGTGTCGAACTAGCATCGCCAGTCATAAGAACGGCGACGGCGGAAGGGATTAAGTGGCTGGAGTGGCCGCCCATCGAAAGAATCGACCCCAGCTCCCGGATATACTTGGAATCTTGGATAAATCCCTTTTTGTTGGCATCAGACGCGGTGTCAATTCAGGGGAATCGGATTTCTGTGGTGCGAGCTCTCATCGAAGACCATCATCGGCTGCCTAGAAATCTTAGAGACACACCACAAGGACCTTAAGGTGGCTCGTACTCAAAGCTACATTGTACCCCGCCTATGAAGTAGCCAGTGATTGAGCAGCGACCTTTTTCTCTGAGGTAAGGAACGGAAAGTCTACTTCCGCGAACGATCCTTTTCGAATCGTATGTAGAAATTGGAACCACTATCGTCAATTCAGGGGGTGCGAATAAGCGTGCGGAAAGGTTACGAAAGCGTCACTGCGCAGTACGGAAGCGTTTACTCCTTCTGCGGGAGCCATCTCTCATCGTCGCTGTCCCTCCATGCGGCAGTCTCGATATTCCGTCGACACATTCCCAGGGTGGACTTCCGTTCGAACGGGTCTTACATAATTTTATGCACGGCGTGATTCCTGAGACAACTTCAGTTAGCAGCGCGGAGAGAAGGAAAACGGGCCGTCCGTCGCGTTCCACGCGTGGCAACCCGGCGGCAGGCCAACAGAGCGCGAATCTCCAGTCTACGCTCGGAAACAGCTGTTCCCGTTCTTGGCGTCCATTTCAATATGTCTCATTTTCCAGTGAGTCTTCTCTCTGATATGGAAAGTAGTGAGAATTCTTGTCGATTGCTCCCCTAGTCGAGACAACCGTTCTCTGGATTACTTCCTCAAGACACGGAAGCATAAGCCTCCTCTTTCTGACAGCTCGCTGCCTCATAGGTAAGCTGCAGTGGTCGAGCGAATATTTTGTATTGGTGAGAACACTTACCTTACCTTACCTGCTGTGCGCTATCGTGACCGTGCAGTGCAACGCCCGCCTGGATTGGCCGGACGTAAACTGGTTCCATCGCGAGACTCAAATGGCGGAGCGATCGAAGACAAAAGCGAACTATGTAGTAGAGAAGTACAATGTTCTACTGATGCCTTGCCGCGCGGATTCCTTCGAGGCTACGCAAGCGATACCCATTCGATCACTTGACCTTGAAATATTCGACGGCTCGTTGCGAGACTTACAGATGGGGAACTTTTGAATCATGAAAAACATGGGAGGCCGATGGAAATGTATCCGGTTCAGATGAATCAACCTATCAATCGATCGAGCCATCGATACGAGCGGTCGTGAGAGAAGAGGGAGCCGAATAAGCTTTGTGATATTGCTCCTGATGAGGTTTTCGTCTGTGCTCCGCACAGAAACCCTAGCTGCTCTGCCGTACCGGAATCTTGATCTCAGAGTCATTACGGGACTAGAAGCTGGGTTATGAAACGAATATTTGGTCGTCGCCGGGCTCTTATGCCATGAAGGTCATCCACCACATCGGAAAGGATAACCAACGAGCTGGCTAACACACGGCAAGGCCGGACGACGGGCGCTGTAGCGACTGCCGCCGCGCCGCCGACGCCACCGCAACCCGTGCTGTCGTCAACAGCTTTTGTTGTCACTCTATTTTCCTTGCCGGGCTCGTTGCGGTCGAGCAAATAATTCATTGAAAACCGTGTTACGTCGGCGTGTGGCTCGGTGGCCGGCCGGTAGCACGATCTCTCAGAGATCTGCAAGCAATGTTTAACTAGTTTCGAAGCGGTTTCGCATGTGAAAAGCCTCGGGAGAGGCTGGAGTCGCAGGAACGACCCGTTAATGCAAAGTTCCCCCCGCAGGACATCTCCATAGGGGAGAGAACCTCTACCCGAAGCACGATATGGGCAGCGTGGATCCCTGGCTTCAAAATTTCGGTTCCCATTCGATGGTTCTTTCAAATCAACATCTGATGCGCCTTGAGAGCTCTATCATTGAGGACAAGATTGCCGATCCCGACGCGGACACATTTCTCACCGCAAGTGTCGACATGCCCTCCGCTGCACCGAACTCGGTCCTTGTGCGAGCTTTGCCCTTGAAGAAAGCGTACACGAAAATGAAACCTCACCTTCTCAGCCCACTTGTAGAGATCCCTTCGAAGCAGCAGAACCGAGAACGAAGTCACGATCAGTACCAGCAGCAAGAAGAACGGTGTCAGCTTCAGCGAGAGCTTGTTAGAGAGGGGGAAAACCGGATAAAGAGTGAAGCAAGCGAAGAGAATCGATATCTCGAGGGGGACCGAGTGGGCGAGGGGAGCGCTGCTGCCAACATATCGGACAGACATGTTGACTCGTATGCGACCGACATTATAGATAAGGACGAGGCCAATACCTCAGCTCCGATCATGCCCAATCCAGAAATTGCAAACAAAGCGCTGCTGGTCGCTGAGAGGGTGACGAGGCAAGCAATCCAGTCGGGGGCAGCCAAGAGTCGGCAGCCCAAGTGTGCCGGTGAGTTGAAATCAGCTCTGAATTGGATACCTCTTTCTGACCGACCGACCGGACCCCTCTCCCGGGTGGTATTTCCGTTTACATGTCGCTCAGCATACCCTCTGCCTTTCGTAATGACTCGAAATCTCTCCGCAGTGTGCAGGAACCACAGGCAAGAAGTACCACTCCGAGGTCATAAAAGATTCTGTCCGTATAAGAACTGCAAATGTGAGAATTGCCTCCTGATCGCTAAGCGGCGCGACATCATGGCAAAGCAGGTATGTCCTTATCATGTTTCCTATCATGACCTACCATTGAAATTCTAAGTGAAGAGCAGTCTCTGATTGAGGTTTTCGGGGCTTGAAATACAACGGAACAGCAGTATCGAGCAAATGAGCGGCTTTTGAAGGCTTGGGAAGAGCGAGCATCCTCTTCGACTAGAATATTCACGGTTATCGAGCTCGATGTTTATCGGAACCCCGAGGCTGTAATTCTGCCTGACTCAAGCTACGACCTCGTTGGCTCGCTACCGGTTCGGCACCTTGTCCTACGTTGTCGCTTCCGAGGATCTGAGCGATGCATCCCCCCTACAAGATTCCTCATCTACGGAACGCTCCGCGGACGGATTATTCGAAGGGTTAGGCGGATCGCTTCTTGAAAGAGAGATCGATAGTTATCGTATCCGGCGGAGAATTCCTCGTCTTATTGAGTCTCGACGCAGATGATCTCGTTTCGACTGGCATCAAGCGGGGGCTTCTTTCGCGATGGACATTGGCTCCTATTTAGGGATGTTCAGCGAGCATCCCTGTGTTTCCGGCGAACCAGCGCGACTTCTCACTGCGGCTCGTCTCAGCTCGATTCATCTCAATATCGAAACGCCTATCGAAGCGAGGGCACCCTCCCTTGAGAGGTTCGCCGAGTACCAAGGTTGAATATCTGATTATTTCCCGCTTCCGAAAATCTCTAGGTCGCCCTCAGGAGAGCTCAAGCTCAGGACGAAGCTCTTGGGCTTACTCCGTGCAGTCCAGAAAGGTCTCCTCAAGGGAATCCAACACAAAGCTCCCCCGGGCCCTTCACACCTGTGAGCTCGAAACCGGCGTCTCCACTGCACCCTTCCGTACCATCTCAAGATGATGTACAGCAATCGATACCACCGCAGCTCAACAAGAGTGAGTGGGTTTTTTTTAGTTCTCCGAGTGACCAGTTTCGCCTACGATATCCTTCAGAGGGACCATTTGCGAACCTCGAATATAGCACCGTGCGATGATTTCTTCCCGCATCGTCGGAATCGAAATATCCGGGCTCATGCCGGACACGAGGGATCGAGCTTCGAAGTGGAGTTTCCGTTGCCCCGTGTTAGCATCCATTTTCCGCTGGCGGAAGTGTAGCCTCAGATCCGATTGTTCCTGCGCGGAAGCTCCGGAGGCTCACTGCGCCTCTGATATTTACGGACTATCTGATAAATTCTAATTTTCCGCAATTTCGAATGCGGTGCACGTTCAGGCAACCTCCCCTCGGAGGATGAGCACGATATTAGCGTAGAACTATGCTTCAGCCCCGGTAGGTATTGGAGGTCGGGTACGAATCGTGGAAAATCGGTCACGAACCTATTCGCAAAGATGTTCAGATGCAGGGTCTTGAACAAAGTAGACTCTTATGGTCAAATACGCGTGACACCTTTTGAGGAAACGCAAGGAGCTTATGCTTATCCCAAGCACAATTGAGGGATTCATCAAAGAGGGAGAGGACATTATATAGGCTGCGGCCCCTGAGAATCTAAAGGTAGGCTTGCTAGAAGGAAAATCACGATTGCAAAGAATGACCAGCACGGCCGGTACGGACAGGAACGACGCCCATGGCCCAACTCTAAGGACCGGATACGGAAGACAAACCCGGTTTCACGCGACAGAAAAGCACCCCATTCGGTTCGTCGACTGCCCAGAGTGCTACCATCCGATGGATCTCGCTGCCATCTCTTTTCGGAAGGGTCTCATAACGGGAAGCGACACTCATGGATGCACAGAGACGGCCAGAGAACTCTGCTTGCATTACACCGGAAGGACAATCATGTGCGAGTTGTTATGGAAATTCCATCCATTTGATCGTTTTTGTCGGTTAATCCAAGGTTTCCAGCGAGCGCGGGTCCAAGACTACTCACAGCACATCTTTAGTAGGAACGCATTTTCGGGTCACAGATGGAAAAGGAGAGAACGTAGCTCTACGCTTATCACCCGACTGAATTGCAGACAGTCAAGCAGCCTCTTTTTTTGCTCGACATATCTGGGAGCAGACTCCAGCAGAATGACGTCGGGAGAGACGACAACACGAGGAATTGTACTTAGCCGGGAAGATCATTGCCGGATTGAAAAGGTAGCTGAGGAAGCTGAGTGCGGAACAGAACCGGGGTCGTTCCGACTATAAGACCGCGTTAGCCTCAAGCCTTGACTAGCGCGCACATCGCCAGATGTGAGATTAGAATGGGATTCGCGGAAGAAGGGAGGAGTTCTGGAAGTTGCATTGACAGTTTCGAGGAGCAGGTACATCGAGGAGAGATGCGTGCTTTTGCAAGCCCTCGAAATTCTCGAGCACTTATTGGGAGGCCTCTTCGCCCCTGTTCGGCAATCTCCGTATACCGAGGATATCTGATGCGAGAAGCTTAGCCCTTGGTTTTTTACATCGCGGAGATGAGGATAGCTTGGCTTCCTCGGAGGAACTTCCCACATATTTTGATAATCGTCAGCGGATCGCTCGTTATTACAGCTCCTCCGTCGTCGCCATCCGAGTCGGGAGAGGTGCATTACAATTATAAGAAGAAAACTTCAGCTGCCAGACTGGAAGCTCTCAAATCAACACTGGACATCGACGAATGTTTCTTGGTGAGCCCCGATGGCGGGAGAAGCAAGGAAACATCGACCTCAGGCGATGCGTCCGCCAGCTCGAAGTCGCATACGAATCTACATAGCGCGCTGTTGAAGCAAGCTCTGGAAGGAGCTCGGGCGAGAGAAAACGAGGCCGCCGACCCCCCTCCATCGCAGCTAGAAACGCTCCACTCAGATCTGCGACCGGTGAATCGGCAACAGGACATGTGGTTCCCATCCATATCGGAGTCTACAAGTGCAACTGCACTTTTCAATATTGCCCCGTATCTCTCTTCGCCGAATGCGATTGAGGCCTTCAAAACCAACATGACCTCGTCGCCGCCACATTTCTCCCCGACTATGCATCCGATTTTCAGTGAGTATTGAATATTTCGTCCTGCGCGGACTCGGTCGATCATTCGAGTCTTCCTCTAAGATTTCGGCTCTCTGACCAGGCAACCACTTCTGGCTCTGTATGCAACAACAGCAACAGCGGCAGCAACAACAACACCATCATGGCCAGCAACAGGGAAACCTCACCAATGGTCAAGCTATGGAGGATCGACTCCCTCCTGTTCCCAAGCTCCTCACCAACTCCGCGCTTGACCGAACGGCTCCCCCAATGGCGCGGATATGCGGGGACGATTTCGATATCTGCGAAGGCTGAATCCTCATCGGGCAGGAAATCCTCCACGTTTGAATGTCTATTGCCCACACTATCTTTACCATTAGATTCGAGCGGGAAGTGACTCCAACTGAGCTGGGGACTTATGAAGCAGATCTGCAGACGACGAGAAGTCATCGAGAATAGATCCGATCACAGCGGACGCGCACAGATGCTTCTACAAGATCTCGCCGGCTGTAGGTCTACTCTATTCTCCCAGGTATTTCCGGTGTACAAGGGTGTCTATTCATTCAGGAGCCCGGGTTCCGCGATCAGCGGACAGTATCCGGGTGTTCCCCCTCACTGGGAGGTTATACGATTCGTCTTCGTCATTATCTTGACCCTCCCGCAAAGAGCTCGTTCTGGCCTAGAATTGGAGCGCGAGTCTCCATGATTGGGATGATCGGCTCTAAAACTTGTGAGTCTAGTCATGGAGCGTTCCAGCTCGTTGCGACTCAGTTCCGCAGCATAGGATTACTCAGTCAGACTTGCGAGCGAGCTCTGCCATATGCTTTCCACCTATTCCGCATCGCCACTGAATATACATGCATGTGTGTCGTCTCCCGAATCCGAGGAACCGAATGCCGGCAGTCTTAAGAGCGCAAAACGGCACCCATCTATTCGTCCCAACAGACATGTGATCTGTCCCGAAACGATTGTCCCGCAGACAGATCTCCCGGATGTTCGCATGAGGAATCAGAGCTCATATTCGAAATCTAGTCAGGAGTCAAGACTTGAATGGTCGATTCCGCCCATGACCGGTCTAATAGAAGCGATCGCAGCGAATACCTGGCTCGCGCAAAAGGATCGTCGTTCGGACACTTATCTTTCATTTATCTCCACCCACAGACCCATTGACGGTCCTAGTGCACTCGGAACGAACGAATGGTCGAATCGATCGCCAGCTTGATATGGTGCAGCCCAATCGAAGACTTCGATGAACGAGCTCTCGACTCCTCAGGGGATCGATGATTCAAAATTGTGCTTTCGTCCAGGTCGACCACGCACAAAATCCGCGCTCAATCTCGAGCAATCATATACGACGGGAGGAATACCCTCTCGTTCAGAGCGAGTCCGAACTTCGATGGAGACTTGAATAATGGAAACAGCGCTTGGGGGAAACGGAGGAGCATGGCTCATCGCCATCATTCACTCGTCTATCAGTACATCATCACGAGACAGTGCTCTCCGTGCTCGGTCGAGGACGGTTCCTCCCCGTGGAGCAATCCGGCGTATCGTTGACGGATCAGGTGAGCGGGCCGGCCGCTCCGTCTTATTCCGGACCAAAGGCAACAGGAAGCAGATATTTCTTTCGTAGTGACGAACGCCATGCACTGCTATGAATTTGAGTCCCTGAAAAAACTGCCAATCCTGCCCTGATCCGTTTCTTGGTTGAGCAATGTCCTCGTTCGTCGCTGGATGCAGATCCAGACTTTCTTTGAGCTTGGTTTCATGAGCCTCAAGTTCCTCCATCAGCAATCTTCGATTGAGACAGGCTCCTTAACGCGGGAATGCCCCGGTGCAGAAGTTCTTAAAGCGCCCAAACCTGAGGACGCCAGAGCCACGTGAAACCATCGACGCGTCCCCATCGTCTTTGTTTCGAGTCTCCAAGATCAATTTGGCAAGGTTGGGATCCGCACTCCAGCATGGCATCACAGGGAACATTTTGCGTCCGATGAGGGGGGGAGTTCAGTCCGCTTCTCGAACTTCCCCACGGGGCACCCCGGACGCGATCTCACTGAGAGACGATTGAATGTCGGAGAACTGCAAGATCTCGACCGCGGAAGCAGATTAGCCTGTGCTGGCTGCCGGCCATACCATATGTTTTCGAAGACCAGCAAAATATTCGCTGAAAATCGTTCCTCCGGCCCTTTTGAAAACCGTTGACCCGTTCGAAAGGCTCGGGTTCAATTCGTGAACGGTGGATGCTAGATGCTCAAAATTTGTTGCGACCCGCGACCGAGCCCTTTGCTCACATGCGAGATGGATGAAGTGACTGCTGATCCCCATGCGTATTATGTTGTACAATCACAGGAGCGATGATTATGAACTTGTTTCCGTCCTCTACGGCAGCCCAGGGGAAAAGGACGGACGGATCGCGGCTAATCTAGAGTTTGATCCATATTTCGAGTAGTGACAGTCCTTTCACCACGACGAGACGAGGGAGCTCGTTCATGAGATCTTAGAGGACTCGTAAAAATACAATCGGGCTATTGTTGATTGACCACTCTTCCGGACCTGAATGCACGAGACCTCCAGGGATAGCATTCCGGAGACTTGACGATGAGCGAGCAAGCGATTGATCATGGAAGCATTGGAGATTTTGGACGTGATGGAGCCGAGGAGACAAGTGAGCCGAGAAGAATATTCATCTCAGAATATCTTTCTTGAGCAGTGTGGTATTTTTCTAATGGAGTTACGGAAAAGGCACAGCGGAAAAAGACAAAAGTTTGTGATTGTGATACCTGGTGTGGCGTGCTCCACGGTTTTTCCTGCGAGTGCCACACCGCGTTCGAAATGTGATAGTGCCACAGGGAACAGAGTCTTCCTCCAAAGGAATGTAGTTCCCGCTGGCGAGTGAGCAGCCGCCTTGCGAGAAAAGAGAGCGAAATGTATTTTTCAAGAGTTTGGACCGTCACGTGGAAGAGACAACGAAACATAGTGTACGTACGATGATGTATAGGATATGTCAATTATACCACATCAACATCAACAAATTTTTGTGGCTCGCGCTCGCAGTTAAGCCACAAGAGGCAACTGACTACAAGCCGGATTCAAAGGGGGAAGGGCACACTCATCGCTCTCGTCCGTGATAATAGATGGTCTACCCTAGAGGATAAGAACCGGCATTCGCATAGATATTATCCGGAGAGTATTATAAATTATTATTATCATTATATTACTATAATCATTATTATAACAATACGATCGTATGGCATTGAACAAGCATCACGTAGCTTATACAATACTGAAAATTCAAAGAATATGATACAGAGGAAGTATGCCGCTATGAATATCGAGGATACTGGCTGCAAATAAACATCTACTTGTGATTCGGAAATGAGGTTTATAATAATTCCTCCCTATGTTCCCGTCCCCTGACGTGATCTTCCATCGATCATACCGTGTAGAGCCAACGAGAATCCGCGCTGAGTTCCACCAAGGACTGAAAAGAGCTCGGTGGAGAAATTCAGTGATCCCCGATAGCAAAGTATCGTCGCAAACGAAGCGCAATTGGAGACAAAAAAACTATTATGCCTAAGACTCATTTTGTTGTACGTGGGAACGTTTCGGAAGTCTCCGGGACACCTTCCTCGAGCTTATGGGTAACGGGTCCATATTCCATTTCGCAAAGGATCGGCTAGGCCTCGCCTCAGCTATTCGGGGCCGAAATACTCGGAGAGTTTCTCCTCTCGGGTGGGATCATCGAAATCCGCCCGGTCCAAAATCTGTCATTCCCATGCGGGAGACAATCAAGGATCCTGTTGTAAGTCTCACCTTGCCTCCTCATTGAGGGAGTTTCCCTTATTATTCTCAATATTTCTCATTGTGAAACAAGGAATTATTCTTATCAGGAGGGAATTCTCGCCGTCCCCGTCCTCCCCGGTCTATCGCAATTCTCCCGACTCCACTATACTCTCGGAACCCTGTTCCGCGTTTTCGAAGCGACTCGTGAATCGTTCGAGAATTCATTAGACAGTAGATTGTCCCGCTTTCCTCCTTTCTCGAGGCTCCGATTCCCGGTTCGTGAAATACCTGCGCTGCTGATTCAGGTGAAAGAGCTCATCGCATGCGAATGTCGCCCCCAATAAGCTCCGCAGGGTTCCCCGGAAGGAGCTCTTTCACGGCGATCAGCTGGGCCGGTAAAGAGACTGTGAGGGACCCACGACAGTCAAAGGCTTAGTCGAGTATGCCTCGCCTCCCGCGAGCGGCAACGCTCCTTGGGACGAGCAGAGTACATATGTACAACGGATTGTTCCCGGGAGCGTCTGTCAGACGTTTCCACCTCTCTCTCATGTATTGAGTTATCCGTAGTAGAGGTGCTCAGTTTCGAATTTACGGACTTAGTCATGCGCGAGAGCGCCCGTCCGATTCAAGCAGAAGCTGGCCACCACGAGTGTGAGTTTCCCCAATGGAGTGACAGCTCCTACTTTCATTTTCTCATCCTCGGTTTTTCTGTTCTTCTGTCCGAATTTCCTTAATCATTCCGCTCGCGGGCCGCTTTCCGTACATCCATGGAAATCCGTCCGCGGGCCGCCGCCTGAACATCCCCGATCTGTAAGACAGAGACCAGCATCAGTTCAAGCTCGAAGTCAATGATACAGCGTGGAGATCAGAGTGCGGCGCAAATCAGTCACAAATGTGTGTTGCAGTCCTCAGCTCATGTCATTTCATTTTATATTATCATCCGTGAATCTACGCTTCCTCCGACGAAATTTCTCCTCGTTCATCCATCATAGGGATCGGGTCTCCGGTCTCCGGGATACGAGATCTAACCCGTTCGATAGTTCGAGTCGGAAATGATTCCGATTCTGTCCAGCTCGTCTCGGAGCCCGAGCCATTGAACGGTCGTCAGGAAGCGCGCCGCGCATGAATCATCTGACGGAGTCGTCTCAAAACCGAGGGCATCGTCAGCTGCACCTTCGCTTGGGGCTTAGGAGTGCAGACGAGCCAGTGAGGGTTCGTTGGGTGGCAGACTGGCTGGCTGGCAGCAGTCTGAAAGCTATTCAGTAGGTCGAATGAAGGACTGCTGGCGGGACGTCTAGAGTGATGTAAGTACGTTGTGCCACATTGTGCAAGTTTTGTGCGTAAGCTCCCATTGGATCGCGGAGAGCGAAGGGCGGAGTATAGCGCTCCGCCCGCCCATGTTGCACGTTCGATGTCCTTCACCAGAGCGTGTCGTCCTTCACTGATAACAATGATTATATCAGTCCCTTTTCAGGCTAACATAGTTATAGAATCTAGGTGGCTTTTGCGACATGGTGCGTCGAAGACGCGGCTCAACGTCTCAGCCTGCGAAAAGAGATTCAAAGGTCCAGCCCTGTGTGGTACCAGGCTGTTTGCCCCCGAGCGTTGGACGAGGAAGTGCCAATCACAGTCGCGAAGAGGTTCCCTACGCAAGGTTTTCGTCACGAGAAAAGTTTCCGCAGTGTGCGTACGGATGACGACTGGTGGAGGTCCGATCATGTAGAGGATTTCCCCATGTCCATCTGTTGGAATGCTGTCCATTCAGTTCCCATTTCGACCTCTTGTTCTCTCAAGTTCAATTTCAGCCGCGCCCCCACGAGCGCAGACATGGCCGCCTTAGACACGCGCACTCGCTCCGATGGCGTAGTGTCGACAGCCGAGGGCGAAGGTGCGCTACGCAACAGGGGAGAAGGATTCACGACGGAATTTACGGAATTATAGAAATCATCCCGTACCGGAAATGATACTATGGGCCTTATGACTGAGATATAGGCTCTGACTCTCATTCCTTCCCACGATAGAGCTCCGGCGATCGCGGCGATTACCCGATTACACTGACTGAGAACTAAAGATTGTCCGGGGCGAAACTAAGGTCGCTGTCTAACCCAATGTAATGGAATCGGATTTTCTTCATACCGAAATGCGTCATGTGCATGCATGCTTTTTGGAACCTCAAAATAATAACTGGCTGACTGAAGAGTCGATAGAGCAGACCCGTCGAACGGATCGCAGCCAGCCGACCGGCAGGCCGGCCGAGTTGCAACATCGGCGCTCGCCACTTGCTCGCCCAAAATGCCCTATCCCTCCTTCACGCCGCGGTGCGTACACTCTGGTGGCTCAACAAATCCGAGCGGGCTGGGATCCAGGCAGCCAGTCTGCCCTCTCCATGTCTGCTTTCGGCTGTTGGACACCGTTCGATAGCAGGGGAAATAAACCCATCGAGGAGGCAGGATCCTAGATAGATGGCGCTACTTGCTAGTCTGGGGACCTAATCCAGCCAAATGAACGAGCGACGCTGTGCCTGGGCGGTCGAAGTTTCACAACACCTCCAGCGCACTACTGAAATCCAATGAGTTATAACTAGTCCTGATATCTAGAGCGTAAATTTCTCGGAAAATGGGACCGGTTCGAACAGGTTATCTCTCGGTCATCTTAAGAGTGCTCGACCGGGCAGTTCCACGGTCGTTTTCGAGGCTCTCGCATCGAGCAAGTCAACTAAGGAGGAATATCTTGGCTTCTGCATGGGATGGTGTTGGGTACCTGATGATGACTGATTCATGAGAATCAGAGCACTGAGTCCAACACCGATTGCTCTCACGCAATGGCGCCTCGCCTTCGCCGAACGGTCAAGCGTGATCGGGCTGAGTATATGCTGGCCATTCAATGTCTCCTAGACATAGGCACGGGGATCCAGCTAATCGGGAAGTGTCATCAATATCGAATCTTGATCCTGGCTTCCCTCATGGAGCTATGCCTTTCTTCCAGCAAGGAAATATGACCAGTTCCCGGGGCAATAAGTAGTTCCCTTCTGTCTCTTGGATATTTCGCTTTCTTGACTCGCCCCAGGATTCAATGGTAAGCTGGCCCGGCTTCACGTCAACACGAGCAGCTTCTCGCCGAAAAGCAAGGCGAGTGAGCAACGGCCCGTCCGGACATGCAATACACATGTTGAAGACAAGACAGATCGACGGGACTATTCTTAAATATTCCGCATCCATTTCGGATAGTGATCAGACAAATACCACAGAAATCATCCCTCGAGCTTCGAAAGTCGAGTGTTTCACAATAAAGCCTAGAGACCTCTCAAAATCTGCAGGAAGTGTCCCCTCAACTTCCACGAGAAGGTGTAAGGAGGTAATGAGAGGAAAAAATCCCCGAAGTTTCGAATCGATGTTGGTATATACATATCATGGTATTTTCTGCGGGCGATCGAACGTCGGACCCACTCTGAAACTGCTCGTCAGAGAGCTCGCATACGCCATCTCAGAAGATTCAGCAACGAAAAGAGCGGGCATGGCTGGGGAGTGGCGATCCGAGTTGCTGGGTAGCTGTTCCTCTCCAAGGAAGAGAAGAGAACGCGCCGAAATGGGAGGAGTGCTAGGAGTTCACAGTCATGAAGGGATAAGCCGAGACGGGGGTATATGCTGCTTCGCTCCATCACAAGCGGACTTGGGTGGGGAAGTTGGGAGAGGGAGGAGTGAATCGCGCAATTTCTCATCAGTTTCGCAAGCCGCGGCAAACGAGGGAGGAGCGGAAGGCTAGAAAGTAGTCGTACTATCTGGAGCCAAAGCAAAAAGGGGAGAGCAAAGAATCGTACTGCCACTCAAGTTTCGCGCTCTCGCTCTCCCTATTTCGGCTATCCGTCCGTTCGCTCTTCATGCCGCTTCCTCCGCCAACTAAGGAACCAGGCCGAACGGATCCGTCGCTGCATGCTCGCCGCTGACCGTTTGACGGGTCGTTCGACTAGGCACTGCCACTAGCCGTCGATAGGGCTTCCGTTTTCCCTTCGCTCCCGGTTACCGTCGCGAGGAGGAACAGCTCACCCAGAACCGTGGGAGAGCCACCAGACCTGTGGTCCGGCTCCCCCTGATCGGGAGAGATCTCGACCGACCGACGAACTACGAGCGTCAAGAAATTCCTCTTCTACGACACTGCTCTCCACCTGGATTACAATTTACAATCTCTTTTCTGCCGATCGCTATCCAGTATGCCATTATCCAAGTGTGCTCGGCGGAACGGGTCCTGTTTTATTCTCCGTACCGCCCCTGTGCAGCATCGAATCTGTCCGATCATGATTCGTAGATCCTCTCTTCGCAAGGCAGCGGGGGATCCCATGAGATGATCTGAAAGGTGAAGCGATTCATAAGAACGACGTCTCAAGAGATGAGAAAGATGACATGAAGAAGGAGCTCAAGGATTTGAAATTGCGGCTCATGGGGATGAACGGGAAGGGTGATGATAACGCTGAGCGCCCCTGTAGCTGGGTGTGGGGGGTGAAATCAGGCTACCGGAAACCGAGCGCCATCGGTGAAACTGCGTGATGCGTGATCTTCCACTCGATGTCTTTTCTTCAATCTGCGCTCCCTCAGTGCCTTCCTCTCGGGTCTGTGAAATTCCAGTCAGTGTGAGGTGTGAGTCTCCCTACCGATCTTGTCAGGCCAGCTCCTGGTCTCCCATCGCGACAACATTGTCGTTCTCTGACCGCAACACTCAGGTTCCGAAAAAGCCTCCGGAACAAGTTCTCGCTCGGAGCAACGGCGGCAGACCTCCGTTTTTGGAAACTCTTGTTCGGTAACCACGTAGCTCCGCCGCGGAGCTTCGCTACCACTACGCCATCTATGACTTATCTCGTGTATCGGAGGCTCAGACAACGGATTTCGTTGTGCGAATACCAATGGAGGGTTCCGGAAAAGCTCTGTTCTGGGGCCGAATCGGATCGTGTATCTCCTCCACGTGAAATTGACATTCTAATGTCTCTGAGCTGATTATTGATTCAATGGGCAGAAGGTAATCTCTCTCAATCGACCGCGAGGCTAGGATCGCTCCGCCTCAATCCATGTGAGTAGTGATCATTTCCCGGAAAAATCCGAGATTCTCTAGCTGAGTCGCCAAATCAGAAGCGGAGATGTTTTATTCGTGGACGAATCCCGTGAGCTCCGCTCTCATCATTCAGCATGTCAGCATTACGTCTGGAACTTCGATCACAAATCTCTATGTCGGTGTCTCCTTCGAGATTTAGTCATGAAGTCGACTTCCCCCATCCCAGGCGCCACCGATGTTGAAGGCGTTTCCTCGAGGATTGGCGACCAAAGACACGACATTTTCCGGCGTTGAAATGGTCGGAAGAAGACGCCGAGGTGTCGATCGTGATCCGACTGACAGGGAGAGGCGAGTCCGCCCTTGGCACCATCCAGCCTCGCTACGCCGCAGAACAGAAGCATGAGGTGATGAAAAGAACCCAGAGCCTGGCAGTGACGTAGCCAGGGGAAGGGGCGTTCGGGCGTTCGCCCCCCTCCGTGATGTTTTCCGATGCAAGTCGCCGCGACCCCTGCATAGTTCTATCATCTGGACTTTACTGAGTTCTTACCGCCACTTTACATCAGTATCACTAATCACTGAACAACTTGCAGGAGGTCATGTTCGCATTTTGGTTTCGTGCTGCTCGCGACGATGGTGGCGCCGCACCGATCGGGGATCGATGTATTCGCAGTTCGCATGCGACAGGAGCGGATAGACTAGAGCCGTGTGGGACTTCGCCCGTAGACTTTCAGCAAGGAATGCGAGGAGGCTTCGAAATGTCCCACCCAAGGGCTTCGCTCGTAGACTTTCCGCAAAGAATCCGAGGAAGCATCGGAATGATTCAGAGCGGGACTCAGCTCGTGGACTTTCAGCGAAGATTTCGAGAATACTTATTCATTCGATCTAGTGAGCGCGAGTTTTTGGATAAAATAACCCGTCACAGGCCGTGCACATATACCTGTTAAAAACTGACGGAACATTCCAGAATCATGTTCCGATTTCTATCAAGCTGAGGTCTTCTCGGCTATATCTTTACTGAGTTGATGAGTTTCTTCGGTGGTTCCTGAATTAGAATGGCGAACTTTCATCACAGCAGGATACCAGGGATTGTACACTGCTCGAATCATGACCTATGATCGTTTCGCTGCCTCCTCGAATTCTCCGCTGAAAGTCCACGAGCAAAGTCTTATTGTGGGACATCATTGTTTGTACGCATAGCAGTATAGTAGCTTGGGGACGGGGTCCCGCAGGCCAGAGGCCGTATATATTTAGGGAGGAGGTGGAAAGGCATAGCTTTTTCGGGGCGGCTTGCCTCATGCGCAATCGTGGCATGTCTCCTTCGAACTTCTGCTGCTATCTTTGAAGGAGGCTGATGATTTCGGAGATATCCGTGCTACTTTCCGACCGCGGAATCCATGGTTTGATGCCATCCTTCCACATGCCCGTAGTGAGTCAAGAGCGTGCGGGTGAGCGTTGAGTGGTTTTATAACCAGGTGTGAATACAGCCACGAGATCACTACTCACGACTGTAGGACAACTAATGAAGGAGGCGACCGGTTGCACGAGATCCGGCGAGTACCTCTCGCAACGTTTGTCATTGGTCATCCTGAGAGGCAATGCTGCGGCCGTCATGGGTACCATGGCCACCTACCAAGGACCACACCTAGAGCTACGACTGTAGAGAGAGAACCACACCTAGAGAACTTTATCGTGGAGCGGCATGAACGAACGACGTTGTAGGCGGGCTCGTCGAAGTTCAAGTCGGGGGTAACTATATACAAATCCTAGGTCCCTCACAGACCCGTCGATGGGGAGCGTTTCATTTCCGATCTTGTTGAGAATAGGTGGCGCATCACGCAGCTTCGGGACCAGGACGACAGATTTCGACGACGAGAGCGTCTTCTTATTGTCACAGCACCACTGTGACACACCATCTATGCCTGCTTGAATACCCTGGCATTCATCTTGTGAGCGAGTTGGTCCGTATACCTTCGAGTCGTCGGCGAACAATAGATAATTTATCGACGGGGGGAGGTAGTGACGGGTATCGAGGCAGAAAATTGTGTAGACTAGGGGGAAAAGTGATCCTCCCTGGGGAACGCCCGAAGGCGCTGAGAACGGAACGGAGAGATTGTCGTGTACTTTTACTCGGAACGAACGCTGGTTGAGGAAGCCTCGGCACCAGGCGATCGTTTCGTGGTGGATGCAAGTGCCTCTCATCTTGTCGAGCAGAATCGAATGGTCAACTTTGTCACAGGCGGCTTTTTGGTCAAAGTAGACCACGTGGAAGGAGGATCTAGTGTTCGAATACTGCCCAAAGTCTTGTATCATATGAAGCAGCTGTGTACAAGTTGACTTGCGGGGAACGAACCCGTGTTGATTCGGATCGTATAGGTCCTTCAGTTGCAGGTGCCGCTTGATGCGATTCGTCAGAACTTTCTCGAAGATGAGGCAGGCGACTGCGCATTGGGAGACTGGACGGTAATTCATAACGCTGTCCTTGGGGCCGTTTTTGTGGATTGCCGTTACAATTCCACAACGAAACAGGGCGGGCACGACTCCGTCCTCGTATGAGCGTTGGAAGATAATCGCCGACGGCTCAGAGACGAACAAGCGGAAGGTCGTGAGGAGTATCGGCGGAATGCGATTGGGGGTATATGACGTCTTTGATGAGAGCATTGAGAGCTGTTCGAGAACCGCTTCCAGAACAGCAGAATAGGAGCGGGGCGTCGGGTATCATGAGCGGTTGGCTCGCACCACGAGCGCGATATCGAGTCTTCGGTTGTGCAACAATCGGATCACTTCAACGGGAGAACGGTGTCGGAAGCCTTAAGACGTGAGCTGGCGTATTGATAGAGAGCGCGGCTGTCTTTAAAGTCCAGACGGGGTTCAAATCCCGAATGCTCATCCCCGTCCTCCCAATCCGTTATATCCAGGAGCTACCCGTTCAATGCGGGACTCTCGTGGCAGAATTCCATTGCGCGGCGCACCCTCACGGAATCTCTGCAAGTTCAATCCTTGTGTCTCCCTTCCATCGAGGCTCGGAGCCTCAATCGGGCAGTGTGACCGCCACACTCTGGAATACACAGAATGACTCAAGTTACTCGTTCTGCGTTCTGCGGGGCACTCACCGAGCATTGCGAGAAAGGTTGCGAGCTCGGTCACGTCCAATGCCTCTGCCCCGGTGCTGGCATCTCGACTAACCAGATTACCCGCCGCCAGAACGACTCGGTAAGAGCTGTAGAGCATGGCCACTTCGAAATGCCTCAGAGTCAGAGACATTCAATCGTGCAAAATCAGAATGTCCATAATGAGACATCTCCGATGTCGAATGCCCTGTCGCGAGGCGACAAACGAGCCCCCCTTTGGTTTACTCGACTTTCCCTGATTCAGGGCGTTCGATAGCGGGAGCAAAAATCAACGATCAAGGAGCAAAGTTCGTCATAAACAGTGGAGCTCCGGCATCGCAAATTAATTGCAGAGACATTCCACTGACTGATTCAGAGCAAAATTCTTCCGGAAGAATTGAAAGAGTTCGATGACTCATTCTCTAGCAAGTTGGGCTTGGTTCGCACTCATCAGGATGAAGTGATCTTGAGTCGGGAGTCGTGTCCGTCCGGCAGCCTTCGAGACGGATGCCATTCGCAAAGCGAGCCGAAGTTGAGAAGAAAATTGAGAAACTGCTCCGACTCGACGTCATTGAGCGTGTCCAGTCCAGCAAATGGAAATCTCCTTTCGTCGTCGTGAAAAAGAGAGACGGTGACATCCGTGTACGCGTTAACTTACGGAGTGTTAACGAAGCTATCGTGGCCGACGCCTTCCCGCGACCTCATTCCGATGATCCATTCGAGAAATTACGTGGGTCAAGCGTCGCCACGAACCTTTACCTCACTTCAGCGAGCTTTCGAATGAAACAAGCCGAAGAAACCAGAGATCTGACAGCGTACATCAAACCGAACGGCTCCTTTCGATTCGAGAGAATCTGGTCCAGAATTGCTTCCGCACCGTCAGCTTTCCAGGACATTATGCGGGACGTACTGAAGGACTCGAAGTGCGTCTTGGTATATTTGGACGATTAACTGATAATCGGTGCTTCGAAAAGAACACGATCGCCGTTTGCAGGAGGCTTTCAGACGGATACAAGACGTCGGTGAAGACTCTGAATTCGAAGTGCGTCATGCCGGTCTTGGAAGAAATCGATTTCTCCTGATATCATGTGACAGCGGAAGTTATTCGCCCGAGCCCGATAATCTCGGGGCAATTCGTAGGCTACCTCGCCCGCTGAGCGTCTCACAGGTCAAATCCGTGCTGGGCACATGTCCGTTCTACATGAAGTTAGTACCTCGATTCTCAGATCTTAAAGCGCCATTAAGGCGTCTGATCAAGGATGAAGCTCGTTTTGAATAGAGCAACGAACAAGAGGAAGCCTCGGAGAACTGGAAAAAAAAGTGACGATTCCCGACCCGAGTTGACCAACTACCGTAGCATGTGACGCTTCAGAAATCGGAATGGGTTGCGTGCGACTCCAACGTCCATCGCGGGAGAAAGCGATAGCTTATGCTCATTCGACGAGGCCCAGCTCGGATACTCGACAGGAGAGATCGAAGCTCTCTCTGTTTCTTCGCGATCTAGCACTGGCATGTGTACCTCTGGGGAAGCGATCCACCCTGGGGCGGACCACCAGGCGTCAGTCTGACTTTTGGGTCCGAATGGAGGTGGGCGAGGGCCCATGAGGATAGGTCGGTGGCTCGAGAAACTCTGCACATATAGTTTCATTGTCGAGTATCGGTGAGGGAGCTCTGATAGCGTGCCTGACATGTGCCTGACCACTACGGCTACCAATCAAATATACCCTCCACGATGCCGCGGAACTCGCTGTAGCCACATGAGGCGAAAAACGCAAGCCGTCCACATGGTCGGAAATAGCACTTGTGAAGACGCCGAGCTCTCGGATCCATACCGGCGGAGACGTTTGGGAAAAATCAAGCGATTTCCATGGATTTCGGGGTGGTCGCATTACGCTACCCTAAACACTGCGGTGGAGTGCGTTCCGTCTGGCGCATGACGATGCTCACCCCGAATAGTCGAGACGAAGCACCGCTTGAATGGAGCTCACGGGCAAGATACTGGTGGCCGTCATTGGATCGGCTCATCGACGAAACCATACGGAGCTGCAAGCTCTGCTCGGAGCACGACAAAAGTGTTGTGCCAAACTCAGTCCCGATCACCCCAACCGATTTTCCCGAGTATCCATGGCAGCGCTTAGATGGCCTCAGACAAAAGGAACCCAGATAGCACCGGAGGGTCTCAATTCCGTTTCGCTATCCCCGTTCTGGATTATCAATCGAAGCGGGGAGAATTAGAGCTGGCGAACGAGTTTACTGTCAACGAGTCGGGTCATGTCTTTCTTGCGTCGGATGCTCCGTCGTGAGAGCGTACCGGAGACGTTGGGCTCGGATAATTGAGTACAATTCACATCAAGAGAGTTCAACGAATTTCTCCTGGATTTGCATGACAGGTGCCCAAATTATCATCCAAGAGCCAATGATCGAATTGAGAGATTTATTCGCACTCTAGGCCTCATGTTGACAAAGGCTGAAGCGGCGGGCGTCAATATCAGGGATCGCTCGGTAGAGATGCAGGGTTGATGAAATTCGACACTTCCAGCTGCAACTGGTGTTTCGCCGGCTGAGTCGCTTCACGGAAATCACGACCCCGCAAAACGAGATTGGATGTCAGCGCGGAGGTTCCGCTCTCTAGGCTACTTGATTCTGAAGAAACCCAAGCAGTCCGTGCCAGAGTTGAGGAAAACCAAAGCAAGCAGACAGTGTAAGCGAATCAATATCTTGCTGCGAGATGAGGATTTACGTGGAATTGGTATCTCGACGCTCTGACCTGTAAAGGAGAGGGAGTGTAGTCGTAGAGTCTAAGCGGTCTAGCGACGCGACGGTGGCGCCGCCAGTGACATGTTTAATAAACTGGTAGCCGGCAGGGACATTCCGGGTCTGAAGCTGCGAACGTGGAGAATGAAAATTTCTACAGTAAAACATCATTTGCGACACTACAATACTCACTAGAGCGAAGATTGCGTTCGACGGAACCTCCCTCCCAACGCTCCATGTTGTAAGAAATCAATGAGCGGCAGTCGCGAGGTCAAGCTTACATTTCTGCAAACCAATCGCCGATGGGTTGATCCGAAGCTCGGAGACTCGGCTCGAAGATGTTCTTGACTGTCACTCCGCGGCCGCGGAGGAGAGCGCAATTGCTGCTTCATCGATGCCTTCATCGAAGGACGCCAGGCTCGAGTGCTTGAGGTCTTGAAAGGAGTGAGGAGTGACTTCTCTGATTTCGGTGAGGAGTGCGATGGTTATGGTTATTACTGATGCTCGCTAATGTCTACACTTTTTCATTATATACATGAGCGACCCTGCTTCAGGGGCGGGTTTCCTCAGCAGATCCTTCATGTGTCATCCTCGTTACAAGGAGGAGGTCTTGCGGAGGTCAGTTCCTCCGTGATTCCGAATCCGGTATCCCGATGCTCGAGAGACACCCTCTGACCGGGGCGATACTCGAACGCCCTCGAATGCCGAGATGGGAATATTCTCCTGCTTCGCGATCGGCAATCCGTCAAAAGCCAACCATCTCAGAGATTCAACATCCGAAAAGAATGGGAGAAAACTCGCAAGTCTGGAATCCATTGACTCATTCTCGTTACAGTGCTTGTGTGCTCAAAGTTTCCGCCTAATCGTCATCGCCGCTGCCAGGGATGCGCATCCCGTCTCTGTTGAAGCAGCTCAAAATGAGACCAGAGAGCCCCCCTCCATCGATTCGCTATGTGAGACTTCAATCTCAGGGGGCGTCAATAAGACAGGCTTGCCCGCCGTCACCGTCTTTGCTCAAGATCTCGAGATCTATCGTTGGAGGGAAATTCCGGATAGAATGTCCAGAAGCAAGGAGGAGAGTCGATGTCGATTCTCGGAAAATTTCGCTCCCAGGGGAGAGCAGACATCCTCCTCGGATTCTAGGGCAGCCCGTGAAACTTTGGCCCGTCACGATGACGAGAGGAAGGAAAACTCGTCTGAGATCCCCTGTATGTGAGTTTGATCGTCATCACCGGAAGTATGGGATATGTTTTGTGTTTCAACGGAATGATGCAACTGGCTTTGCTCTCCGCTGTGATTTTCACTAGCATTGTGATCATGATCAGAACGATAGGATTTAGCGATTTCTCCTAATCATGCCACTGCTGACTAGGATTTCAGGTTTGATTTCGATTGGGTCTACCATTGGAATCATAATCATAGGTCTTAATCATAATGATCGCGGCATTCGAGATCCTGGAAGTCCGGATCGCATAGTCGGGATCGCGGTTTTCGGGACGCGACGATTATTTTACTTAACACTGGATTCCAAAGACTACCTCCTTCCTGATGCACCGGACCGCTTTCGAGGGAATCACGCACTTCCTCGTGTCGAGCTCCGGGAGCCGTACTCCGAGGGTATCGTCCACTGACCGAGCGCTCTCCGGTCAGTGGGCATCCGCCAAGCCGGCGCCGCGCCGTCAATATCAGCCGACTATGGAGAGCCCGGGGAGATCGTATTCGCCTCTTCTTTCGGAAAAAGAATCCTTCGATCGCGACAAATTGATGGGTAGTAGAAGCAGTAATCGCTGC
Organism: Galendromus occidentalis; assembly: GCF_000255335.2. Lineage (NCBI taxonomy): Eukaryota > Metazoa > Arthropoda > Arachnida > Mesostigmata > Phytoseiidae > Galendromus > Galendromus occidentalis. Next base: position 67,642 of record NW_003803610.1, read on the forward strand.
AACCGTTCAGCTTGGCGAGCAATGCCCGCGCTGGGGTAGCCCACCCTATAAGAGCTTTGATTTACCCCGCGCAATCGGTCTCAGTCCTCCAAAAACGTCAGGTGACGGAGGATTACGTCCGCAGCCGCCACCACCGGAGCGACAGGATTTGCGAGAGAAAGTCACTGTCTTCCTCGTGCTTGAGTCACAGGCACCCATATGAGAGGCACAAAGTGGCTTCGAAGGTCGCGCGCTTCCACGGTGTTGTTACCCTCCCCGATTTCCGGTGCTCCTCTCCCTTGTGGCCTTAAATTTCGCCGCAAGAGCGATTCTGTGCCCTCGCCGTACTCTCGATCGCAAATCTACCACACAAGCAGAACGCCAGGGTAGCGATCGGAGGCCTCGGAAGTTCGCCCCCGTGATCGATTTAAACTGCGCTGTCAGGCTTGCCATTACCGCCACGACCCTCTGCCCCGATTGCAGGGGACCCTCGTTGTTCCGCGGAGTCGAAATCATCAGAAACTCTCACAGAATCCGATTCGATTCCAAGCATGATCAACGCAGACGAAATTGTTGTCCTCGACACAGGCAACATCATCAAGTGCAAGCAGTTAACCAAGCAAGACTTCGAAACTCTGTCGGATGAGGTGAGTGCAGCGGAAAGCCCCTGAGTCTCGCAGGCGACCCACCTTCTGTTCTGCGAGAGAGATTGGGTCCTTCGACGAGGAGCTTCGTTGGAATCTTGGGCCATTACCTCGCCTGTATTGACGTCTCCGTGAACTCCATGCTCAGTCAGTATACCTCCAGCATGTTCCTCCCGTTCATCTCGCGGAGGGTCCCAAGCTGTACCGTGCTGGCTACGAGCGTGAAACATGAGTCTCCGAGAGATCTCGCATTGGTAGCGCTATTGATTGGTATTCTTACTCACAGATGGTAGAAAGCGTCAGACACTGCTTGGATTCGCTATCGAGGAGTTTCGCGAACGTGGATACGAAGGTGAGGAAAGTCGCCGCCCTGTCAAGTATCTTCTCTGCAAGAAGCTCGACTATGTGTACATTGCCGTGTTCTGATGAAGGGAGCTTCCTCGTGGACAACAGCCGAGTTGTTGAACGGTGTAGTTGCCAATGAAATGGCCGACACCTCGGGGAGCATCCATTCAACGTATAAGTACGCGGCGAGAAACTCACCGGGTTGCATCTCAATGTTCAGCCTGTCCCGGTGCGTGAGTGACTCGAAAGACCTACCCAGATAGTGCCCATCGATCACAGTGAGCGAAGTGCAGAATTGCCAACTACCATGCAGCCGGATCATTGGTCGGTCGGAGCACATTGGTATGGATCAGATCGGTTGTCGGATCGGGTCGCAGGTGGCACGGAGCGTGTTCAGGAGAAGACTATAACCAAATACAACGCGGGATATTCTCGGCTGGGAGCAGGGGAGTAACCCACGGAGGCGTCCTCCGGAGAAATCTCCGTAAGACTGAGGCCTCAGTCCGTAGGGGAGACTTCACTCGCTACTGAAGACTGACTGGGGGGATCGATCAAAATATAAGGGAGGTTGGGCTTGCCCTTTGGATTTCCCTTCAAAGCGCCACCCGAGCCACACGAGTGAACAATGAAACAGTGGTGAGTCCTTCCGTGAGATGAAGTGCCTCGTCCCTTTCGGCTCCGTGGTCGACGTGGATCGTTGACCATACTTTCTCCCGCGTTCAAAAATTATATCGTGAGACTGTCGTCTATTGTCTTTGACTGATCGGTCCCACCATGAGGGGTTCGGGTTGCGTCGATGCGCTTCCCTGAGGTCGATCCCTCAACCGAGGATGAGTTCAGGCGCTCAATCGAGTGGGCGATGCACTTGGCGTCGGGGATCGCGACACCGGTCATGCAAAAGTGCGGCTGAGTATTTTCGAGGTACGCTTCCGCGGCGAGCGTATCGGAGAGCCTTGAGTACGAGTTTTCTTGTGAGTTCTCGTAACAGACAAAGCCCTGGTAAGTCATGCAACAGATGCTGACCGGCCTCCTCGCGGGTGCTGTAGAGAAGAAAGCAGATCTTATCAATGAGCGCTATAGGCTCGTTCTCAACATTCTAGATATCAGGTGAAAGATTCCCCAGCGATTGAGATCGCGCGGAACTAGTCCAAGGAGGCGATGATCCAGCCCTCCTTGGCCAGTAGCGTGCTGGCCACGGAGCTTCGGAGCCACTAGCATCGAAGCCTGTGGAGCGGGTGCGATGATCTTTTTCGGTCGCCCGGGAGCGTCCAGACCTTAGGCGCTCACGGCTGCGCTTCCATTTGCGGATCTTGGCAGGGGGATCGCGCGTTGGAGGTCCGCGATTCTCACTCACGTCTTTGACAATGCGTTTGTTTTTCCGTCGCCTTTCTGCGTACCACCGGGATCAGAGTAGTAGGTAGCATTATCTATATCCTGGGATGATGGCGCAGCAATCCGCGGCTGATCTACCCAGAGTACCCACCCATGATCGATTCCAGGTTGATTACACACATGAGAACCATTCCTCGGTTGTAGAAGCAAACGACAGGGACCAAGTACGGGTCTGCGTCAAAGTCTTCCTCACGCGCTTCGAAGAGAACGCGGTCCATGATGCTGTGCACAAAGGTGAGTGGTCACCGAACTTAGATTGTCGGTCGCTTCCGATTGTCATGGTCAACAACGAGGGCAATGGAAACTCCTTCGGATAACTGAAAATAGCGTCGAAACTTTACACCATCCGAGTTATCAAGCGATAGTATAAGTCGGTGTGACCTTGAAAGAATAAGACCTCTTCCTGAGCGCTCTGCCAGCCCAATGTCAGATATGAAAAGGCAGTCTTGGTTGCTCGCCGACGAGTGTCCTCTCCTGCTGTTCTAGAACGTCGAGGCTATATCGGCTCTAGGCTGAAGAGCTCCATCTGTACATAGCATTCCGCTCCACTCTGATGGCGAGACACCGATTCATACTCAGACGCTCTGTTTCCAGCCCTGACTCAACTCGACGTGAACCGAATCGAGTCCCTCATCGTGGCGTTCCCGCCAAGCGGAAACCATAAAATAGGATTACTGCAAATGCAGCCGGTGTGGAGAGCTTGCGAGGAGCTAATAGCTCAAGGTGATTCATGTGACTGACTTGAAGTGTCTCTCTTTCTTTCTCGCTGAGAGGAACCCCCTCATTTTGAATGCTCCGAAGCTCATTCATCATAATTAAATAACACACCTACATGATATGATGAATGTGTGTATATATGAGACGACAATTCCTTCGCAGGATCCGTTTGTTCGGCTGGAGTGGCGGATTTGGATCTGTCGCAGCTGAGCGAGCTCTATCAATGGGCTCCGAGTTTCAAGCCGACAACGAACCAATTATGCCTCGATACGATTTGCAATCTACCGAAAGAGATGACTGAGTTCGCCGCCGAGAATAATATTCAGCTCTTGAGCCACGGAGATGATAAAGAGCTCACGAGTCGAGTAAACGTGAGGAGAATTCTCCATGGCTTCAAAGGTCAGTTTGGAGCAGGTTCAGAAACTTGAGATGCAGGCCACAAGGTGAAAGGTCAATCACGACTTCCCCGATCCGTGCTCTTGCAGGAAACGTGGATGATTGGATCTGTGAATTCGCGACTCGATACACTGTATCTTTCCAATGTAGAGGTGTTCTCCACTCGAAAGGTTATATTGTCAAGCTCAGGCGGGAATCGCGTTGAACTTTCCTATTTGCTTGAATATGCCTATTTGTTACATGCATTGACCCTCCCTAGCTCTCGATTCAACATCTCTCATTCGGTCGCTGCTTCGGGAGGAGTATCGAGGACTGTACCTTAGGTATAGGGCCATTGTTCTCAACTCAGTCGAATCTTTTACTGGACGTTGTGGGATTCTCGATCCGACGCTTGGATGATGCGCTCAATCGCTCGTAGATCTCAACGAGATCTGATAGGAATTCGGAGAAAATGAATTAGTTATCTTTCCTATCGATTTTGAGGCGGCTCATATAGAACTCGAGTATCGACGGCGTCCTCAGAGCACAGAGAGGATCGCGAGCTTTACTATGAATAAATATACATTTGACGAATATTCCGAAGCGTTCTTTATTGTTCGTTGGCTGATGATTCATGTCGGGAGCGGCAGAAGCCTTGGGGAATATCCTGTCCCGCATTCACCGATGAGGCTACATCTCATCTCTCGCGACATTAATTTCGAATACGACTCCACGTTTGACTTGTAAATCATCCTCAATTTTGGTGAGACTCTTCCCCCATCGTGTTTTCGGGTGCTGCAGCGTTGCTGCGGTTGAGGTCACTCATTTTTCTCTCTCTGTCAGCTGACCGCGCGCGGCACATTAGTCTTGCTGACGGGACGACACCAATCATTACGGACGGGGACCCATTTGTAAACTCTCATTGTTGTCTCGCCGATGGTCACCCAGCGCTTTTCCCTGCAAGAAAGAGGGTACACATCATTTCTAGACAAAGTCGGTCTATACTACCTCAAAAGAGTTGCGACTGTTAGTCAGTTGTTCCCGTTACCTCGGGGATGCTGCAAACAATCGAAGCGGAACGGTCGTGGGAGGTTGGATCGCCCCGGGCTGGAATACTTACCACTTCCGAACTTTATCGACACTCTGCATGACGCGCTTGATCTCGTCCTTGGCCCGGCTCCGAGTTTCGGCTCGGAACGAACGCGAGCCTGATCGGGAAGACTGTCTGGACGAATCCATGTCATGCGCTCACTGAACGCTTTCCGTATTGAGATTCCTTCCGCAAAGTTTGCGATCACTTGATCCGCCTGATTGAAGACAGATGACTTGAACAGCAGGACGCCGACGATTCGAGTTCGCTTTCCCTCCCGGCTTCCTGATCGGAAATCAGCACGGTTTCACGCAACTTGACCGCCTGGCAGAGTGACTCGGTCCATGTACACGCAGAGGGGGTAGCGAGGGAAACCGACTGGATAACATTCAGTTCGACGGTGACATGGCTCGAAAATTGGCTCGAAAATGGGCTTTTGCCGCAGAACAATCCGTCGGTTTCTAACCACCGCTGTTTACATCTCAAATGAGCGACTCGCCTCCGTTGTTGACATTCTAAAAATGAATCGACGCATTCTGTCGCAAGTTTTGAAGAGAGGGCGGTCAGCGGCACGAGGAAGGCCGCTGCGTCATCCGACCATATGGAGAGGAGGCGGCGGGTCCGAGCCCTTTGAGATGTAAACAGCGGGGGTTAGAAACGTCACACGGCCAAAGGCTAGGATTTCCGAGCGGTGGTGGAGGAGGCTAGCAGACGTCATCGGCGGAGGGGCAACAGGCTCAGCCGCCGCCGCTTCGACCTGCTAGAGAGGCGCGAAATTTGGAATGCCGATTGCAGTAGGCCTTGGCGATGGAGTGGAGTGACGGAGCAGGCGTTCCTCATAGACGTCTCAAATTGGCTGAACCTCTGGAATACATCATGAGCAAAGAAACCGATTCCGACCCTCAGAGAATCCCAGACAGCATCAATCTCTAGAGGGAGGAATCTCGCCGACCGAGATTCGGGACCTTCTCGCGGGTACAGGGGCGGATCCAGGATTTTCTCTCGGGGGGGGCCAAAGCCCCGTCTGGTCGTGGATGGATGAGTTGGGAGCATATTATTTAAACTTTAATAGCTTAATATAACTTTAGGAGTTTATATTATGAACTGCTTCCCGAGCAGCACATTTATTCGGTCATATGGCTCGACTGTTCAAGTTTCACTCAGCCCTAGAACTAGATTCATCCAGTCAAGCTGGATTCACGCATTACAATCACGTGAAATGAAGTTTAACTTATATGGCACAACGATCAGGTGATAAAAAGCGAGCACAAAGCTTCGCTCGATTCAGCTACAAGACAAAATCTAGCTTCCTCGCATTCGAAGCTAAGGAGTCGATGACCTCCTCGGGATCGACGTCGATGCCCCGTAGGATGCTCATCGAGGCTAATCCATTCAGGCGAGCCTCGCCCATCACAGATCTCAAATACGTCTTCAGCAATCTAAGACTGCTGAAAGTACGTTCTGCGGAAGCGGTGGTTACTGGGTATGTAGCGAGTATTCTCAAGAGGATATTGATTTTGGGAAAATCAGCTGCGGGGCAGTGATTCAGTGCATCTATGGCGCCTGCAGGCACTCCGTTTTGCGGGACTTCCATCCACTTCGCGCGCCACCTTTCGAATTCGGCTTTTGCGACGTTAACACTACAGCTTAGATCGGACTCGTAAAACTCGATCGCTGGATGCAGATCCGTGACAGAGCTTCTCACTGCAAATTTGGGTATCAAACACTGGACCTTCAGGGCGCCCTGTCTCGCATCCGCGAACAGTGAGATAAACCCATCGATCAAGCTGTCGAGGTACGGAATGTAACTCGTCACTCGAAAATACTCTTCACTTGAATCTGCGGGATGATTCTCCCTGTTGAGCTGTCTTTCACATATGCGTGGCATTCTGATATCAATTTCGAGGGAGTCGCAAACCTCTGTAACCTCTGCCAAAATTTGTTGGAATCCATCGATCGCAGCTTCTCGCCTCCGCCTCAAGACAAGGAGTACGTTGTCCACTAAGTCAAGTGCCGCGAAAATATCAAGCTCCTTCGCTTGAAGTTTCACGGACAAGGGCAAAAAAAGAGATGAGAAACTCTCGATGATGAATAAAGACGTCACGAACTGGCATTTACAAATCGCGCTCAGAAGTTCGTAGGAGCGAGCTCCGGTTTCACCAACTTCTTGCTCCAGCTCCAGCAACGACTGCACGATCGGTATAAGAAGCTCCTTGAAAGCTATGAAAGCCTGGTGGCTCTCCACCCAACGCGTCATACACAATGTTTTGAGTCTCTTTTTTCTGGAATTCGATGAGTTCGAGCGTTCGATCTGATCTTGTAGAATTCTCGTTCGTTTTGAAGAGTTCGAAAAGAATGCACATACATTCGCCACTGAGCCAGCTACCAATCGGATCGCGGCGAGCTCGCTGGAGTGCACCAAAGCCAAATTCAAACAATGAGACGCACAATGGAAGTAGAGCGCTTGAGGAACGACGGCTTTTATCTCGGCTTGCGCACCCTTGTTTGACCCTCTCATCGCACTACAGCCATCATAACCCTGACCTCTGAGGTTCCGGACTGTCTAGTCCTTCTTCTTGAAGAACACCGAGTATGCTGCGGGCAACCCAGACCCTGTCTTCTCTTCCACATCAGAAAATTTGAGGAAGACTTCTTTGACAACGTGCTGATTATCTTCGCCGCCAACATAACGAAGACACACGGTCAGTTGATCGGTCTTCCCCACGTCCCTCGATTCGTCAGCTAGCACGGCGAAGAACTTGGCGACCTTGACCTCGGCGACAATTCTCCGTCGTATGATCTTCCCAATCGTTGAGATGATCTCGTTTTGGAACGTATGACTAACGTATGTCGCGTTCTTCTTGGCGCTGTTGAGGTGTTCTTCCAGAAGCCGATCCCCGGCATCGAGTCGATACCGCAACAGAGCTCTGAAGTTGCCGTCATTATTATTTCCGTCGACGGCGCTAAGAGACCCATCATCTCTGTGACCTCGAAGTGGTATATTTTGCTTCCCGCAGAGAAGAATCGTTCTGATTATAGGTACCAATCCTTGTCGATTCTTCTTCACCTGCTCTTCTCGTGCGGCTAACAATCGGTTCCTGAGGTCGTGGCCGACCTTATCGTTGTACCAATCGAGGAATTTCTCAGCTTTTCCTTTAGCCTCGCAATGATATTGGCAACGCTCATGGTTCTTCAGAATATCCAAGGCCTTCTTATACTTGTTGAGAGGTTTCGCGACCAGAACACCGAGGAAGTTGGGCCCTCTCTGATCCGACGTTTCTCTCGCAAACAGGACGCAGTATTTGCAGAAAGCCCCTCCGCCATGCATTTCGCTATAGGCTAACCACGGCCATTTCACGAGATAATGATGCTGGAAAGCACGAGTGCGAGTCGACTCCAGAACTTTCGGGAACTGATAGTGCTCATCGGGTTTCCAGCAATCTGTCAGCGCTTTGAACCGCTCCTCCTCCGTCAAAGGAGCATGTAGAGAGGAACTCTTCCGAACGAAGCGGCCAATATCCATGGGATCGAATGCCAACCGCGGCTTCTTCACGGCCGGAGACGCATTCGAATCGCACTCGTCCAAGGTTTCAATTATAGGCGGAGATTCCGCTCCGTCTTGTTGAGTCGAGGACGTCTGTAGGTCTCCCTCGGCCACAGTTCCCGGTTCCGTGGAGAAGAAATTTGTGAGCTTTTCTTGTCTCTTCATCTTTCATCACGATGAATTCGAACACTGATTTCGCTTTGGACCGCAGATAACGCGAGGTGCGTGTCTTGAACGTAAACACAATTTTAGATGTCGTCGTTGCACATAGGTGTGAGTCTGCGGGGCTCTTCTCGGACGCGAAAGTTATCGATTCAAAGGATATATGAAGCTTTCCGGGGCAGACTGCCGGAATTGGTCGTCAATTGAGACCATTCTCAACCGATATAGTATGTATACCTTAGGCTCTCGGGGGGGCCATGGCCCCCTTGGCCCCCCCCTGGATCCGCCACTG
>NW_003803611.1:0-1129 GCF_000255335.2 Galendromus occidentalis
TATCTCTTCAAATCAATTCGAATCCGCTCCACTGTCTCTTGAACGCGCGTTGTTGTGGAAATGCTTGCTTCGGTGGTCGTTGTGAGTTTCTGGTCTAGTGTTTCCTCCGCTGGAATCTCAGAGCTCCTCGACATAGCGGGCTTTGGTGTCGTTGAAGTGGGTGCTTGAAGAGGTGAGAACTCAGTAGTGCTGGACGGTCTGATAGTGGTGGGAGCCACAAATTTCTTGGTGGTTGACGGGGGTATTGTCTGTGCCCTGGTAGTACTGGTGGTGGTAGTAGTCGGGGGCTTCCTGGAAGTAGTTCGAGGTCGAGCAGTTGTAGAGCTAGGTCGCCGAGTAGTAGTGTTCGGCCGTGCTGTGGTTGTAAGACCCCGGATGAAAAGAGGTCTCGATGAAGCCATTCTTGTAAATGATCGCTCGGTTCGCTCCCAAACCCCTGAAGGTTTCGTCGTGGTGGTTGACGTCGAGTACACGGGAACCGAGGGTCGAATGACTCTCCACGCATAGGCTACGTGTTCACGCATCACGGCTTCACTAGACTCGATAGATCCTCGGCTCCGCTCGTACGAACTGTATTCTCTGGTCGTAGAGATGACTGGAGTGACGATTGGATATCGACTGGGAGTTAAGGTCGACGGCACGCGCTTCACTGGAGAACTTAGAGTTGTTGTGAGTTGTTCACCCGATTCAGTCGATGATTAGGAAGGGATGTCGGTAGAATTCCGGGTCAAGCTAAGCGAACCAACGGGCTCACTCGGACTGGCCTTCTTGACACTGATGTCGGCGTTTCCGATCGGCGAATATGAAGAGCTAGTTCGATGGACTGCAACAGACATTGTTTCTGCTGAGATCCACGGAGGTCTCAAAGAAATGCCAATCGACTGTGCTTGACTTGTTGTAATTTGAGCTGATCATCGATTTACTCACTCAGTATCGCAGTCATGCTCGCTGAAAGAACTAATCCCAAGACGGGTGTCGCGAACACAGCTCGTCGATAGCCTCCAAGTGCCATCTCGATTCCACGATTCTCGACCGATCTCGATAAACAAGAAAATGAAAGTGATCGAGTCTTGAAAGCTCGCGTTTCTGATCGATGAGTGGTCGTGAAAGACATTCTACTTTCCTCATG
>NW_003803612.1:0-1685 GCF_000255335.2 Galendromus occidentalis
ATGTAATGGCCATTTTCCATCCGCTTGATGTTGTTCTCGAGAAAATTCTTGAGCCCTGAGCTCTCTTCCTTGAATTTGTCCTGAGATTGGGGCTCGATCCCCAAGAGCTCGGTGGACCAGAATCTTTGTAGATCCAGATTTAATGCCTGATCGGCCTCTCTAACTCTCGCGCTGGACGCATCGGAACCGCTGGACGGTATGAAGGAGCCTCCGCTCGATGGTACCGCGACCAGCGAAGTCAAGTTGACGACCTCCGATTGCATGCTGGTCCCCGGCTGATAGAGATTCGCCACCAGAAACGACTGAGAACACGCCGTGCTATCGTCGTGAGGGGGACCCTTGCCAGACGAAACCCATCCGAATATGGTACTGGTGGCCACTATGCGATTATTGAATATACGCTCCTCTCCGCATAGCACGCTGGCCAAGAAATCCTGACCGATCAAAATATGTCAACCGCGAGTCCGGACAGACTGCTTCTGTCGTCTGCTATCGGAGCTAGGCCGAAGGATTCTCTGAAAACCGGGAATCCCCCCTTCGCGATCTCTGGGATTCCGACTACCGATAAGAGGACTTAATCCCGATCGTTATATCTGCTTTGTAGACGTAATTGGTACACCTTGTACCTCTTGTACTCTGAGACCGCTCCGCCGATTGTGAGCATCGCCAATTTCTCGCTGTCCACCGGTTTGAGTTCTAGGAAGTCGACTGCACGCTGGGAAATGTACGAACGTTCCGCGCCAGTATCCAGGATTAATCGACACACGCGCCTCCGATTCACTCCATTATCCCACGCTAGGCCCGTTTGGAAATACTTCACCGAAAGCTCTGCCGCGCTGGACGCTAGTTGCGCTGAGGAGGATTTCACCGCCTTCTGGGGGTCGGCTCGCGCATTGCACATGGTCGGATAATGACCTCTCCTGCATTTGTCGCACCTCAGGTTCCTAGCTCTGCACTTCTTAGCATAATGACTTCTACGCAGGCATTTGAAACACGCGTTGCCTCTCTCGCACAGCCCCTCTCTTTCTTCATACGGGAGCTCTTTCTTGCAATCTTTACTTTCATGTTTGGTGCTCGAACAGAGTATGCAAGAGTGATCTACATCTGGGGACTTAGCGAGAAAGGCAGCGTTGCCTCTATCAGAATCCTGCTTCCTATTGTACCATTTTCCAGCTTTCTGATTTTGTTGCCTATCCGCATTACTAGCGCTGAAATGCCTGTTCGAATAGGAGCTCTGGAAGCTCTGCTGCCTATATGAGTCTAGATGCCGTGAGGCACTCTTGATGGAAACCTCCCTTTCGAGGAATTCCAATAGAAGCTTCAGATCGCTGTCCGAGCCCGTCTGAGCCAAAGATTCGAAATGCAGTCGATTGAAGCTCTCTCGCATTTGCACAGGGAGTGCACTCAGAATGTTCGGCGTTAACATGAGAGAAAGAGAATCGTATTTTTTTCCCAAGGAGATGAGGGCCTTGACGTTCTGGGACAACGCGCTGACGAAACTAATGAACTTATCATGTACGTGAAGATCCCTGGTGAGTACGAGTCTCTGAAGCTGCTGGACATGCTCCTTTTCGGCATCTTTGGCTGAACCAAACTTCGCCGCTATCGCGTCCATCGCGACTTGGTACTGATCTGCTGTGAACTCAAGGTGCGCGATCTCTGCTGCTGCTCTGCCTTCCAACGAC
>NW_003803613.1:0-1155 GCF_000255335.2 Galendromus occidentalis
CAGCTCGTCGATAGCCTCCAAGTGCCATCTCGATTCCACGATTCTCGACCGATCTCGATAAACAAGAAAATTAAAGTGATCGAGTCTTGAAAGCTCGCGTTTCTGATCGATGAGTGGTTGTGAAAGACATTCTGCTTTCCTCATAATAACAAGAAAGAACATATTTTCAAAACATTCCTTGTCGGCAAATGCAGCTGACTCGAACTTGTTATGAGTGTGGCGGAGAACCGTAAGGCTCGGTTTCAGCCAGACCTCTTTGTTTTCACGAAATTGCTGAATCCGACGCAGCGCTCCCATCAAAGAATAGGAATTTTTTTACTGAGCATCACACTCAAAGTTTATTTCCCGATCATGAGTTTGACTCTAAACTCCTCCTCAATGTAAATTAACTTCTCAACACATTGATCGAGATCTGTCCAGAGCTGGATGCTCGAGGCATCGTGGATACGAATCACACTTACTCGGGGTGGCAGAGTTTTTTCTCTGTCTAGATAAATACATATTTTTCGGGATCTCGACGTACATAGCTTCGAGTAAGCCAACGTGGCGCGGTGGAAATTTCGGATGCCTATTCATTGCCTGGTATCGACTATGGACGTGGTCGAATGGGTGTTTTCAATCGTTACGACCCTGATGTTCAAAATCACTATCAGGATTAGCCCGAACGCTACGAATCCCACGCCAAGGGAACCCATCGTCCTCCGATCTCTCAGGGCAGCATACCACTTGGAGTTCCTGACTGCTGTCGTGAGGTTTGCGATACGGTCTGAAGAACGGGTCGGGGGACTGGCCTCGATGTCGTCCTCAGTGATCGAGATCATTTCGACGTCTATCGGTTCGCTGGGGTTCACGATCGTACTCTCGATGAGGAATGATCGAGAGTCAAATCGAGCCCCTGCTTTTATAAGAACAGAGAGGGGATCTCTCGAAGATTCGAGTCAATTCCTTGTCGATATATCAAATGTCCCCCCGAAGTGGACCTCATGTTGAGGTGCATGATCTTAGACTTGGGACAAGGCTCGAAGCCCCAGCATCTTGCCCTATGTAGATGGTCTATCTGTAGGTGTGCCATCTCAAGGTGCATGAATGTGTTTCACTGCTCGTTCAATTGCATCCTACTCAAAAAATATTACTCTGCTCACCAATTTAAGGATT